>NC_084757.1:8934799-8944799 GCF_033978785.1 Entelurus aequoreus | reverse complement strand
TCCCATGAAAAGACTATTACTGTAATATCCAGAAAGTATTCACACCCCTTGAAGTTTGTCTCTGTTTAAAAAAAAAAAGTCCATTTGATTTGTCATGATTGCACACTCTTCTCACTAACAAACACCAAGGGAGACATTTTTGCAAACGTATTCAAAATAAAAAAAACGGTTGAATGATGCCATGGTTTACTTTTGCTTCTGTGGCGGTACAAATGTATTCACGGCGGTCCGCCACAAATCAATAAATGCTATAAAATGTTATATAACTGTTTAATTTGTGGCGTTGCTTGGCGGGCAGTGAGGTGTGTCCGTGTTTTACTGCAGTGATGTTCAGTTCTCACACAAACCTTGGGGGGGTCTTGCACCCCTGTTGTTATTAAAAGGCGTACCTCGTCGTGTTTAGCTAACGGGAGGAGACCACATTTGTGTTGGAACACCCTTGTTTATCCCCAATATGACTTTACACGCATCTTTTCGGTCTTCATTCAACCTTTTGTCTCTCTTTATCTCCTTGCTTTCTGTTTCTTTCATTAGCAGCAGGATTGCACCGTCACATTCCTCATGCATAATGTCGGACGTAACCACTAATATACTCCTTAACCCTACTTGATGCCTGCTACTCTCTGCAGTTGAGTAAATAAAAACCACTACAGTATGAGCGAGAAGCTGGCATATATAAATGTAGGGAACTGGACAGGAAGTATTGGCCCTTTTTTTTTTTTAGGCATCAATCTGCATTTGTGTGTGGAAGTAAGAACTGCATTGCACAATGAACAAGCCCCGCCCCCTCCCTCTCATGCGAGATGCACCCAGGAACGGGGCCACATGACATGAATACCTTCCCAACTGTACATACATTTTCAAAAAGTAAAATACTACTGTATTATTATCATTATGGTGGTACTTAATGAATACTTAGGCCTACTACACTACTGTATTATTATCATGATGGTGGTACTTAATGAATACTTAGGCCTACTACACTACTGTATTATTATCATTATGGTGGTACTTAATGAAGACTTAGGCCTACTACACTACTGTATTATTATCATTATGGTGGTACTTAATGAATACTTAGGCCTACTACACTACTGTATTATTATCATGATGGTGGTACTTAATGAATACTTAGGCCTACTACACTACTGTATTATTATCATTATGGTGGTACTTAATGAATACTTAGGCCTACTACACTACTGTATTATTATCATTATGGTGGTACTTAATGAATACTTAGGCCTACTACACTACTGTATTTAATGTTGTCATTATAGTGGTAATTAATGAATACTTAGGCCTACTACACTACTGTATTTAATGTTGTCATTATGGTGGTACTTAATGAATACTTAGGTCTACTACACTACTGTATTTAATGTTGTCATTATGGTGGTACTTAATGAATACTTAGGTCTACTACGCTACTGTATTTAATGTTGTCATTATGGTGGTACTTAATGAATACTTAGGTGTACTACACTACTGTATTTAATGTTGTCATTATGGTGGTACTTAATGAATACTTAGGTCTACTACACTACTGTATTATCATTATGGTGGTACTTAATGAATACTTAGGTCTACTACACTACTGTATTTAATGTTGTCATAATGGTGGTACTTAATGAATACTTAGGTGTACTACACTACTGTATTTAATGTTGTCATTATGGTGGTACTTAATGAATACTTAGGTCTACTACACTACTGTATTATCATTATGGTGGTACTTAATGAATACTTAGGCCTACTACACTACTGTATTATTATCATTATGGTGGTACTTAATGAATACTTCGGCCTACTACACGACTGTATTATCATCATTATGGTGGTACTTAATGAATACTTAGGCCTACTACACTACTGTATTATCATCATTATGGTGGTACTTAATGAAGACTTAGGCCTACTACACTACTGTATTTAATGTTGTCATTATGGTGGTACTTAATGAATACTTAGGTCTACTACACTACTGTATTTAATGTTGTCATTATGGTGGTACTTAATGAATACTTAGGTCTACTACACTACTGTATTTAATGTTGTCATTATGGTGGTACTTAATGAAGACTTAGGCCTACTACACTACTGTATTATTATCATTATGGTGGTACTTAATGAATACTTAGGCCTACTACACTACTGTATTATCATTATGGTGGTACTTAATGAATACTTAGGCCTACTACACTACTGTATTATTATCATTATGGTGGTACTTAATGAATACTTAGGCCTACTACACTACTGTATTATTATCATTATGGTGGTACTTAATGAATACTTAGGTCTACTACACTACTGTATTTAATGTTGTCATTATGGTGGTACTTGATGAATACTTAGGTTTACTACACTACTGTATTTAATGTTGTCATTATGGTGGTACTTAATGAATACTTAGGTCTACTACACTACTGTATTTAATGTTGTCATTATGGTGGTACTTAATGAAGACTTAGGCCTACTACACTACTGTATTATTATCATTATGGTGGTACTTAATGAATACTTAGGCCTACTACACTACTGTATTATCATTATGGTGGTACTTAATGAAGACTTAGGCCTACTACACTACTGTATTATTATCATTATGGTGGTACTTAATGAATACTTAGGTCTACTACACGACTGTATTATTATCATTATGGTGGTACTTAATGAATACTTAGGTCTACTACACTACTGTGTTATTATCATTATGGTGGTACTTAATGAAGACTTAGGCCTACTACACTACTGTATTATTATCATTATGGTGGTACTTAATGAATACTTAGGCCTACTACACTACTGTATTATCATTATGGTGGTACTTAATGAATACTTAGGCCTACTACACTACTGTATTATTATCATTATGGTGGTACTTAATGAATACTTAGGCCTACTACACTACTGTATTATCATTATGGTGGTACTTAATGAAGACTTAGGCCTACTACACTACTGTATTATTATCATTATGGTGGTACTTAATGAATACTTAGGCCTACTACACTACTGTATTATTATCATTATGGTGGTACTTAATGAATACTTAGGCCTACTACACTACTGTATTATTATCATTATGGTGGTACTTAATGAATACTTAGGCCTACTACACTACTGTATTATCATTATGGTGGTACTTAATGAATACTTAGGTCTACTACACTACTGTATTTAATGTTGTCATTATGGTGGTACTTAATGAAGACTTAGGCCTACTACACTACTGTATTATTATCATTATGGTGGTACTTAATGAATACTTAGGCCTACTACACTACTGTATTATTATCATTATGGTGGTACTTAATGAATACTTAGGCCTACTACACTACTGTATTTAATGTTGTCATTATGGTGGTACTTAATGAATACTTAGGCCTACTACACTACTGTATTATCATTATGGTGGTACTTAATGAATACTTAGGCCTACTACACTACTGTATTATTATCATTATGGTGGTACTTAATGAATACTTAGGCCTACTACACTACTGTATTATTATCATTATGGTGGTACTTAATGAATACTTAGGCCTACTACACTACTGTATTTAATGTTGTCATTATGGTGGTACTTAATGAATACTTAGGCCTACTACACTACTGTATTATTATCATTATGGTGGTACTTAATGAATACTTAGGCCTACTACACTACTGTATTATCATTATGGTGGTACTTAATGAAGACTTAGGCCTACTACACTACTGTATTATTATCATTATGGTGGTACTTAATGAATACTTAGGCCTACTACACTACTGTATTATTATCATTATGGTGGTACTTAATGAATACTTAGGCCTACTACACTACTGTATTATCATTATGGTGGTACTTAATGAATACTTAGGTCTACTACACTACTGTATTTAATGTTGTCATTATGGTGGTACTTAATGAAGACTTAGGCCTACTACACTACTGTATTATTATCATTATGGTGGTACTTAATGAATACTTAGGCCTACTACACTACTGTATTATTATCATTATGGTGGTACTTAATGAATACTTAGGTCTACTACACTACTGTATTTAATGTCATTATGGTGGTACTTAATGAATACTTAGGCCTACTACACGACTGTATTATTATCATTATGGTGGTACTTAATGAATACTTAGGCCTACTACACTACTGTATTATCATCATTATGGTGGTACTTAATGAATACTTAGGCCTACTACACTACTGTATTATCATCATTATGGTGGTACTTAATGAATACTTAGGCCTACTACACTACTGTATTATCATGATGGTGGTACTTAATGAATACTTAGGCCTACTACACTACTGTATTATTATCATGATGGTGGTACTTAATGAATACTTAGGCCTACTACACTACTGTATTATTATCATGATGGTGGTACTTAATGAATACTTAGGCCTACTACACTACTGTATTATTATCATGATGGTGGTACTTAATGAATACTTAGGCCTACTACACTACTGTATTATCATCATTATGGTGGTACTTAATGACTACTTAGGTCTACTACACTACTGTATTATCATCATTATTGTGGTACTTAATGAATACTTAGGTCTACTACACTACTGTATTATTATCATTATTGTGGTACTTGGATCTCCAGAAGTACTTTTTCATCCTCCCAACAAACACTTTCATGTGGTCCTCACAATGAGGGGAGTTGATTTCCCAGATCTATCTTGGGACTTTTGCACGTTTCCTCCTCCGACTTTGTGCAGCAAAGAGTTGAAAACAACAAACATAATCCCTGTGTCGAGTCCGAGGACGCGTGTCCCCGCAGTCAAAGCGTCCGTGCGGCCGACTTCCCTCCATTCTTCCCGTCGCAGCGGCTTTGAAAGCCGGGACAATGACATGTGGAGACCGAGTCTCCAAGTGGTCTTGAAGGATGACATCACCAAAGTCTTTTATTTACGGACTCATCCTACTTCTTATTTGCCATGACAACAATCACCAGTGGCACACAGTAGCGTAGTAGGCCTACGTACTCATTAAAAGCAAGGTTTTATTTAGCAAGTATATTTCATCTTTTTGCCCACTCTGACATTACAAAAAGTAAAACGCTGTACTTGAATCAAGTGATTCTTTGGTGTACCACTAGATGGAGCCCACGTACCACAGTGTGGGACTCACTGATGGATTGTTCTATTCAATGAAGGAATGCCCAGTGAGAGGTCAAGTCTTTATTTGAGATGTTACACTTCTTTACTCGCACTAACTGGGCTGTTGCCTCTCACGCCCCCCCAAGGGGAGCCTGCCACACCACTTTGCAGAAAGCAGGCAAGTTTTCCCACAATTTCAAATCCTATTCAGTTTGCCAAAAAGACACAAATGTGATACATGTGCAGGGATGCTATACGTTTGTGTGTGCACTTTTGCACCATTGTCGATTTTGTTGTACGTGGTTTTGCACCATTGTCGATTTTGTTGTACGTGGTTTTGCATCATTGTCGATTTTTGTATAAGGTTTTGTTTTATTGTCGATTTTTGTATGTGGTTTTGCTTTGTCGATTTTTGTACGAGGTTTTGGTTTTTTGTCGATTTTTGTACGTGGTTTTGCTTTGTCGATTTTTAAACGTGGTTTTGCATCATTGTCGATATTTTTGTATGTGGTTTTGCATCATTGTCGATATTTTTGTACGTGGTTTTGCATCACTGTCGATTCTTGTACGTGGTTTTGCATCATTGTCGATTTTCGTACGTGGTTTTGCATCATTGTCGATTTTTGTATGTGGTTTTGCATCATTGTCGATTTTTGTACGTGGTTTTGCATCATTGTCGATATTTTTGTATGTGGTTTTGCTTTATTGTTGATTTTTGTACGTGGTTTTGCATCATTGTCGATATTTTTGTATGTGGTTTTGCTTTATTGTTGATTTTTGTACGTGGTTTTGCATCATTGTCGATATTTTTGTACATACTTTTGCTTTGTCGATTCTTGTACGTGGTTTTGCATCATTGACGGTTTTTGTACGTGGTTTTGCATCATTGTCGATATTTTTGGACGTGGTTCTGCTTCATTGTCGATTTTTGGACGTGGTTTTGCATAATTGTCGATATTGTTGTACGTGGTTTTGCATCATTGTCGATTTTCGTACGTGGTTTTGCATCATTGTCGATTTTTGTATGTGGTTTTGCATCATTGTCGATATTTTTGTATGTGGTTTTGCTTTATTGTTGATTTTTGTACGTGGTTTTGCATCATTGTCGATATTTTTGTACGTACTTTTGCTTTGTCGATTCTTGTACGTGGTTTTGCATCATTGACGGTTTTTGTACGTGGTTTTGCATCATTGTCGATATTTTTGGACGTGGTTCTGCTTCATTGTCGATTTTTGTACGTGGTTTTGCATAATTGTCGATATTGTTGTACGTGGTTTTGCATCATTGTCGATTTTTGGACGTGGTTTTGCATCATAGTCGATTTTTGGACGTGGTTTTGCATCATTGTCGATATTGTTGGACGTGGTTTTGCATCATTGTCGATTTTTGGACGTGGTTTTGCATCATTGTCGATTTTTGGACGTGGTTTTGCATCATTGTCGATTTTTGGATGTGGTTTTGCATCATTGTCGATATTTTTGGACATGGTTCTGCTTCATTGTCGATTTTTGTACGTGGTTTTGCATAATTGTCGATATTGTTGTACGTGGTTTTGCATCATTGTCGATTTTTGGACGTGGTTTTGCATCATAGTCGATTTTTGGACGTGGTTTTGCATCATTGTCGATATTGTTGTACGTGGTTTTGCATCATTGTCGATATTTTTGGACGTGGTTCTGCTTCATTGTCCAATTTTTGTACGTGGTTTTGCATAATTGTCGATATTGTTGTACGTGGTTTTGCATCATTGTCGATTTTTGGACGTGGTTTTGCATCATAGTCGATTTTTGGACATGGTTTTGCATCATTGTCGATATTGTTGGACGTGGTTTTGCATCATTGTCGATTTTTGGACGTGGTTTTGCATCATTGTCGATTTTTGGACGTGGTTTTGCATCATAGTCGATTTTTGGACGTGGTTTTGCATCATTGTCGATATTGTTGGACGTGGTTTTGCATCATTGTCGATTTTTGGACGTGGTTTTGCATCATTGTCGATTTTTGGACGTGGTTTTGCATCATTGTCGATTTTTGGACGTGGTTTTGCATCATTGTCTATATTGTTGTACGTGGTTTTGCATCAGTTGATTTTTTGTACGTGGTTTTGCATCATTGTCGATTTTTGGATGTAGTTTTGCATCGTCGATTTTTGGATGTGGTTTTGCATCAATGTCTATATTGTTGTACGTGGTTTTGCATCATTGTCGATTTTTTGTACGTAGTTTTGCATCATTGTCGATTTTTGGACGTGGTTTTGCATCAATGTCTATATTGTACGTGGTTTTGCATCATTATCGATTTTTTGTAAGTGGTTTTGCATCATTGTCGATTTTTGGACGTGGTTTTGCATCATTCCTTATTGTGAGTGGTTTGGCATCATTGTCGATTTCTGTGTGCGGTTTTGCATCACTCTCGATTTCTGTGCACGGTTTTGCATCATTCATTATTGTGAGTGGTTTGGCATCATTGTCGATTTCTGTGTGCGGTTTTGCATCACTCTCGATTTCTGTGCACGGTTTTGCATCATTCATTATTTTGAGTAGTTTTGCATTTTCGATTTCTGTGCACGGTTTTGCCCCATTGTTAATTTCCGTGCGCGGTTTTGCATCATTGTCGTTTTCCATGCGCGGTTTTGCATCACTGTCGATTTCTGCGCATGGTTTTGCATCATTCATTATTGTGCGTGGTTTGGCATCATTGTCGATTTCTGTGTGCGGGTTTTGCATCACTGTCGATTTCTGTGCGCGGTTTTGCATCATTCATTATTTTGAGTAGTTTTGCATTTTCGATTTCTGTGCACGGTTTTGCCCCATTATTGATTTCCGTGTGCGGTTTTGGATCATTCATTATTGTGAGGGGTTTGGCATCAATGTCGATTTCTGTGTGCGGTTTTGCATCATTGTCTATCTGTGCGTGGTTTTGTTTTATTGTCGATTTTTGTACGTGGTTTTGCATAAACGTAGATTTTTGTACGTGAGTTTGCATCATTGTCGATTTCTTATTTATCATTGTGAGTGGTTTGGAATCATTGTCGATTTCTGTGCGTGGTGTTGCATGATTGCGTGCATTGTTGCTGCCCCAGGTGTTCGTGTTATGTCACGGGCTGCTGCAGTTCTCCCAGCTGCTCTACAGCTCCTACTTCAAGAGCACCATCAGCACCATCGAGCGGCGCTACGGCCTCAGCAGCTACTCCTCGGGGACCATCTCCTCCCTGCACGAGGTAGGAACCCACATTAGCCACCCACACACACACACACACACACACACACACACACACAGACAGGCTGCGGCTGGAGGTGCTAAAGCAGAAAGGGCCAACATGCCTCGGGACAGTAGGTGGCAGTATTCCTACACCCAGGTGGGCCCTGAAGGCATCATGGGCTGATAAACTACTAGCATGTTGCTAATGCTTCAAACGCAACATTTTTGAATCATTTTCCACATTGACAGAACCTTGATGTTGTTTCTCGATGTTTACCTGTCTGTCCTCCAGGTGAGTAACAGCCTGCTGATCGTCTTCCTCAGCTACTTTGGCAACCGCCTTCACCGCCCTCGCGCCATCGGGATCGGCGGCGTGTTGATGGCCGTCAGCGCCTTGATCCTGACCTTGCCTCACTTCCTGTCCCAGCCCTACGACTACGACTCTCTCCTGCTGAGTAAGACCAGTTTAGGTTTATATATATATATATATATATATATACATATATTTTTTTAATATATACATTAGGTCAGGGAAAAACACAGAGGCTATATCATCCCTACAAGCCTGTTTCGCAGGTTTCCCTGCTCGTCAGGGGATTACAAGCAGGGAAACCCGTGAAACAGGCTTGTAGGGATGATATAGCCTCTATATCATCCCTACAAGCCTGTTTCGCAGGTTTCCCTGCTTGTCAGGGGATTACGAGCAGGGAAACCTGCAAAGCAGGCTTGTAGGGATGAAATAGCCTCAGGCTATATCATCCCCATAGTTATTAGAATAATTGTTGACAACTAGCGATTAGTACTCTAGTAGCTATCTTATGATTAGCTAATGCAGCTGGCGTTAAGCATACCTGTGGCCGGCTAGCAATTGTCATACTGGTTGCCAGCTGGCGTTTGGCACGCTAGTTGCTAGCTAACGACTAGTGCGCCGGTTGCCGCCTAGTGATTACCTGCCAGCTGGCGATTAGTGCTCCAGTTGTCACCTGGTGATTAGCTGCCAGCTGGCGATTAGCATGCTATATGCTAGATAACGACTAGTGCTCCAATTGCCACCCAGTGATTAGCTGCCGTAGCTTCCAGCTGGCGATTAGCATGCTAGTTGCTAGCTAGCGATTAGTGCTCCAGTTGCCACCTAGTGATCAGCAGCCCTACCTTCCAGCTGGTGATTAGCACACCAGTTGCTAGCTAGTGATTAGTGGTCCAGTTGTCACCTGATGATTAGCTGCCATCTGGCGATTAGCACGCTAGTTGCTAGTTAATGACTAGTGCGCCAGTTGCCACCTAGTGATTAGCTGCCCTAGTTTCCAGCTGGTGATTAGCACGCTATTTGCTAGCCAGCGATTAGTGCTCCAGTTGTTACCTAGTGATTAGCAGCCCTAGCTTCCAGCTGGCGATTAGCATGCTAGTTGCTAGCTAGCGATTAGTGCTCCACTTGTTACCAAGTGATTAGCAGCACTAGCTTCCAGCTGGCGATTAGCACACTAGTGGCCAGCAAGTGATTAGTGCTCCAGTTGTTACCTAGTGATTAGCAGCCCTAGCTTCCAGCTGGTGATTAGCACGCTAGTTGCTAGCTAGCGATTAGTGCTCCACTTGTTACCTAGTGATCAGCAGCACTAGCTTCCAGCTGGCGATTAGCACACTAGTGGCCAGCAAGTGATTAGTGCTCCAGTTGTTACCT
>NC_084757.1:8907299-8927299 GCF_033978785.1 Entelurus aequoreus | reverse complement strand
TGTGTCTTCATCGATATGCAGAATGTACGCTGGACATACCATCATCAAGGGTTGGAATTGGGGGTTAAATCAACAAAAATGATTCCCGGGCGCGGCCACCGCTGCTGCTCACTGCTCCCCTCACCTCCCAGGGGGTGATCAAGGGTCAAATGCAGAGAATAATTTCGCCACACCTTGCGTGTGTGTGATAATAATTGGTACTTTAACATCACAAGACTGGCAGCAAAAGATTCAAATCTAATAATTGAGCACTGATTTATCAAGACTCAAACTGTTCTGCGTTTCGGGATGGGTACCGAATTTGCTACTTTTTTTTTTGGCACCGACCAAATCTCGCTGGTCCTATCAGCACCAACTCACATAAAATCCTTTTTTTTGGTGACTTGTTTAACAGGTGAGGGGCATTTCAGTGTTTCCCATAAACTGCCAAGATACCTGTGGCGGTGGGGGCGTGGCTATGGGCGTGGTCACCATGACATCATCGAGTAACTTGCATAATTTACTACAATGATATGATTTTCTCTAAAAAGGCTCAAAAAATGTATACTTACTAATTAATAATAACAGTTTTGTTTTAAACGTCCATCCATCCATCCATTTTACAATATAATTACAACACTTTATGTACATATTTATATACAGATTTGAACAATAAGTTGTTCACTGCAATATATTTATTAATTGTGGTTCTTACAAAAAATATATCTTATAAAATATAAAAGCTAAAATGTCTCTTAAAGCTCTGCCCCTTTAATTAGTGCATACTAAATAATTTAACTTTAGCCTACTACTGCAACCATATTATTTACCAGCAACATAAAGTGAAACAGAGGCAGAGGTGTCCTGCCACAGTCAGTAACAAATAAACAGAAAACAGTAGTGGTGAAATACAAATAAGGCAACAAGAGAAGTATCCTACACTTCTCTTTTGTAAAGTAAATCTGAACAGCCTATATGGGCATCTACATCAACTATATCCGTCAGTCTACCCCAGGGCAGTTGTGGCTATGAAAGTAGCTTACCACCACCAGGTGTGAATGAATGATGGGTTTTTAACATGTAAAGCGACTTTGGGTACTTAGAAAAGCGCTATATAAATCCCAGGTATTATTATTAGTATTATTAACTATATGATTTGCCTGAGAAGCTGGACAGGAAAAATAAAAAATAAAAATAACACGGGCGTTTTCTAGAGGGCCGCCAAAAGACGTGTTTCTCAGCTGTAGTCCGTATGGACCGCAGCTGTACTCGGATGTAATACACTTTTTGTCAGGTTCAAACACTGATGACATTGATTAAACAAGACAAGAAGCAAGGAATTAAACGGAGACCGAGTTAAATTTGGCTCAATGAGGAGAAACGCGTAGACCTGTACCCTTGCACAGTGTCCCACCACGCTCTTGACGAAAGATTGTACGCCTCCTCTTTTATTTGGACTTTCCCTGATTACATGGCAACAGCTGTTTCTAAAGGGAAGGGGGGTCGTAAACAGCCGTCGCCTTTGGTTACAAAACAGTTCAAAGAAAAGGTGCCCGGAGGGGGAGGTCAGGTCCTGCTTCCTCTCCGCTTTGTAGATCTCGGGTCAAGATACAATTTTCCTGTGTATTACAATACATCAAAGAAACCGACTTCTTTAGTGATTCTGCTTCCAGAAATCCTCCGTGTGCATGAAGTGGCTGTCAGGTTCAAACACTGATGACATCTATCAAACAAGACAAGAAGCAAGGAATTAAACCGAGACAGAGTTGAATTTGGCTCAGTTTGAGGTGAAACGTCTGGACTGTACTCTCTGGCGAAAGATTGTACGCCTCCTCTTTTATTTGGACTTTCCCGGATGACATGGCAACAGCTGTTTCTAAGGGACGGGGGTCGTAAACAGCCATCGCCTTTGATTAAAACAGTTCAAAGAAAAGGTCGTAAAACAGTTCAAAGAAGAGGTCTCTGGAGGGGAGTCAGGTCCTGCTTCCTCTTCGCTTTGTAGTTCTCGGGCCAGACAATATCTTTCTGTTGATTACAATACATGAAAGAAACAGAACACCTTCGTGTCGCTTCCCATCCTGCACAGTGGAGTTTTACAAGCCTTTTGATTGGTAAGATCAAAGACAGCTTTTGTCTGCTCGCCGGGAACTCATTGAAACACAAAGTTTTAGATAAAATTATTCTGACACTTTTCCACCACTTGTGGCAGTAATGACAATATCAAACAAACAGAAAGTCGTAGAAATTTTTTTTAAGCGCAAAAATGATGACTAAAGTGGTGAAGCTGTATTTTCACTTGCACCTTAATTTTGTTGACAGTTTATTTAAAAACGTATGTTATTTCTTATTAAATTCAGGTAGATTTTATCGTATGAATTATTTTATATAGGTATTCATTTCTATTTAATTTAGCGCCGTCATTTTTGAATAGGATTAAAATTAAGAGTAAGATGACTAATTTAGTGTTAATATTTGAGTGGGCCACAGGCAACTCTGGAGTGGAAAAGTTGGGCCCCAAGGTCCAAACGGTTAAAGAAACCCTGGTCTACAATGTAGCCTAGAAAAGGTGATACATACGTATCATATTTGTGTGCTAAATGTCAACCACACAGACTGGACCAATGAAACGAGTCTCTCCATGGCGACACATGCAAAAACCTCATTTAAATATGGCGGTCTGCACCACTTTTGTACTTGTTATCAATTGTACAGTCTTGGTAGATCACTAATAGTACACAACATTGTATAGTTTGCACACACTATGTATTATTTGGATTTTAATAAGTAAGACCCTGAATGCCTTAACTCAGTGGTCGCCAACCTTTTTGTAGCTGCGGACCGGTCAACGCTTGAAAATTTGTCCCACGGACCGGTTGGGGGGGGGGTATTTAAAAAAAAATAATAAATTATTTAAAAAAAAATTTTTTTTTTTTTTTTTTACATAAATAAATACAATCATGTGTGCTTACGGACTGTATCCCTGCAGACTGTATTGATCTATATTGATATATAATGTTTTTGTTTTTTTTTTGTTTTTTTTTATGAAATCAACATAAAAACACAATATATACATTAAAAAAAAAAAAAAAAAAAAAAAATTTTTTTTTTTTTTTTTTAAATTTCTTGTGCGGCCCGGTGGTTGGGGACCACTGCCTTAACTGATGTTCCCCATGTTCCGTTTACGTTGCCGCCAAATGTTCAATCTGGATTCTATCCAGATTAGTTGGAATACGTCCTGGTGATTGGCGCGGCGTTTAAAATAAATATCCTCCCTCGCAGGTGCTGTGAATCTTCCGGCAGTGGCGGTGGGGATGCTGATTGGCGGTGTCATCATGAAGAAGACGGGAATGTCGCTGAAGAACATTCCGCGCTTCTGCGTGGTCCTGTTGACCATGTCCACCCTCCTCTTCATCCCGCTCTTCTTCATGGGCTGCTCCACGCAGAGAGTCTCCGAGGTCAATCACTACCAAGTCGGGCGGCACGGGTGAGCCAAGACGATGGACATTTTCTAATCAAGTAGTCAAGCAAAATTGCCTTTCTTAGATTTGTTTGAAAACCTGGAGCAGTTGAGAAGGCACAGGTCACATTCACTGCATGTATTGAAGGAACGTGCAATAGGATGAGAGACGCGTTCTTCTTTATACACTGACTACAAGGTGGGAGAGAGAGCGGGAGTCAGTTCAGTTTGGAGGGGGGAGAGAGCATGTGACGCAACTCGGTGGGAAGCATCGGGCTATCCAGACAATGATGCACTGTTAGACTGGAACGAAGAAGCCGACACCTTCAAAATGAGCAGCGAGAAGAGATACTTTCACAGTGGGTCATGCGGACAAGGTCATTCTCTGGTCACAATGTGCTTTTTATCGTAATACTGCAGTTTGTATACACATTTATTCCAACACAATACTGTTTTGGAGTTTAATGAAGTTAAAGTACCAATGATTGTCACACACACACTAGGTGTGGTGAAATTAGTCCTCTGCATTTGACTCATCCCCTTGTTCACCCCCTGGGAGGTGAGGGGAGCAGTGGGCAGCAGCGGTGGCCGCGCCCGGGAATAATTTTTTGGTGATTTAACCCCCAATTCCAACCCTTGATGTTGAATGCCAAGCAGGGAGGTAATGGGTCCCATTTTTTATAGTCTTGGGGGTTTTAACTCATAACCTACCTATCTTAGGGCGGACACTCTAACCACTAGGCCACTGAGTAGGTTACCTATTAAATAAAGAATTGTCCGGAGAAAGCTAATATCTTTTTAAGTGTTTATTTGAGATCTCAATTAAAATGAGTTGTGGTTATGCTGCTAAAGAAAGAAAAGTGAGAGAGAGAGAGTGATACAAAGAGGTCTTAAAGATGTTTATATCTGCTTTGGGAAACGTGATAGGGAGAAGGAGGGGTTGGGTCCAATCTTATCTGATTGTGATATTAGCAAAACCTGGAATGTTTTGATTCAACATTTGACAGGCAGTCACAATCTCAAAAGAAACCCATTTCAGGAGAAACCATTGAGCAAAAGACAAATACAACCCAAATTAGTGATCGTTGTCCTATTCACAGAGAAGGTGGTTTGGCCGCACCGCCACCAGACTCCAAGAATGCATCAAGGCCATAAAAGTGTCTTATCTATGACCAGGCCCAGGCTGCTGAGGAAAAGAAACCCCCACACAAACATTTAGGCTCAAATTGTGGTTTAGACAAGAGACGACTAAAATAGTAATTTTTCATCGACAATACTCACTTGTGTGGTTTGCCTTCAGTCCGTTTAGTTCAGACTTCTTTAGTGATTCTGCCTCCAGAAATCCTCCGTGTGCATGAAGTGGCTGTCAGGTTCAAACACTGATGACATCTATCAAACAAGACAAGAAGCAAGGAATTAAACCGAGACAGAGTTAAATTTGGCTCAGTTTGAGGTGAAACGTCTGGACTGTACTCTCTGGCGAAAGATTGTACGCCTCCTCTTTTATTTGGACTTTCCCGGATGACATGGCAACAGCTGTTTCTAAGGGACGGGGGTCGTAAACAGCCATCGCCTTTGATTAAAACAGTTCAAAGGAAAGGTCGTAAAACAGTTCAAAGAAGAGGTCTTGTGTGGTTTTTGTCTTCAGTCCGTTTAGTTCAGACTTCTTTAGTGATTCTGCCTCCAGAAATCCTCCGTGTACATGAAGTGGCTGTCAGGTTCAAACACTGATGACATCTATCAAACAAGACAAGAAGCAAGGAATTAAACCGAGACAGAGTTAAATTTGGCTCACTTTGAGGTGAAACGTCTGGACTGTACTCTCTGGCGAAAGATTGTACGCCTCCTCTTTTATTTGGACTTTCCCGGATGACATGGCAACAGCTGTTTCTAAGGGACGGGGGTCGTAAACAGCCATCGCCTTTGATTAAAACGGTTCAAAGGAAAGGTCGTAAAACAGTTCAAAGAAGAGGTCTTGTGTGGTTTTTGTCTTCAGTCCGTTTAGTTCAGACTTCTTTAGTGATTCTGCCTCCAGAAATCCTCCGTGTGCATGAAGTGGCTGTCAGGTTCAAACACTGATGACATCTATCAAACAAGACAAGAAGCAAGGAATTAAACTGAGACAGAGTTAAATTTGGCTCAGTTTGAGGTGAAACGTCTGGACTGTACTCTCTGGCGAAAGATTGTACGCCTCCTCTTTTATTTGTACTTTCCCAGATGACATGGCAACAGCTGTTTCTAAGGGACGGGGGTCGTAAACAGCCATCGCCTTTGATTAAAACAGTTCAAAGAAAAGGTCGTAAAACAGTTCAAAGAAGAGGTCTTGTGTGGTTTTTGTCTTCAGTCCGTTTAGTTCAGACTTCTTTAGTGATTCTGCCTCCAGAAATCCTCCGTGTGCATGAAGTGGCTGTCAGGTTCAAACACTGATGACATCTATCAAACAAGACAAGAAGCAAGGAATTAAACCGAGACAGAGTTAAATTTGGCTCAGTTTGAGGTGAAACGTCTGGACTGTACTCTCTGGCGAAAGATTGTACGCCTCCTCTTTTATTTGGACTTTCCCGGATGACATGGCAACAGCTGTTTCTAAGGGACGGGGGTCGTAAACAGCCATCGCCTTTGATTAAAACGGTTCAAAGGAAAGATCGTAAAACAGTTCAAAGAAGAGGTCTTGTGTGGTTTTTGTCTTCAGTCCGTTTAGTTCAGACTTCTTTAATGATTCTGCCTCCAGAAATCCTCCGTGTGCATGAAGTGGCTGTCAGGTTCAAACACTGATGACATCTATCAAACAAGACAAGAAGCAAGGAATTAAACCGAGAGAGAGTTAAATTTGGCTCAGTTTGAGGTGAAACGTCTGGACTGTACTCTCTGGCGAAAGATTGTACGCCTCCTCTTTTATTTGGACTTTCCCGGATGACATGGCAACAGCTGTTTCTAAGGGACGGGGGTCGTAAACAGCCATCGCCTTTGTTTAAAACAGTTCAAAGGAAAGGTCGTAAAACAGTTAAAAGAAGAGGTCTTGTGTGGTTTTTGTCTTCAGTCCGTTTAGTTCAGACTTCTTTAGTGATTCTGCCTCCAGAAATCCTCCGTGTGCATGAAGTGGCTGTCAGGTTCAAACACTGATGACATCTATCAAACAAGACAAGAAGCAAGGAATTAAACCGAGACAGAGTTAAATTGGGCTCAGTTTGAGGTGAAACGTCTGGACTGTACTCTCTGGCGAAAGATTGTACGCCTCCTCTTTTATTTGGACTTTCCCGGATTACATGGCAACAGCTGTTTCTAAGTGACGGGGGTCGTAAACAGCCATCGCCTTTGATTAAAACAGTTCAAAGAAAGGGTCGTAAAACAGTTCAAAGAAGAGGTCTTGTGTGGTTTTTGTCTTCAGTCCGTTTAGTTCAGACTTCTTTAGTGATTCTGCCTCCAGAAATCCTCCGTGTGCATGAAGTGGCTGTCAGGTTCAAACACTGATGACATCTATCAAACAAGACAAGAAGCAAGGAATTAAACTGAGACAGAGTTAAATTTGGCTCAGTTTGAGGTGAAACGTCTGGACTGTACTCTCTGGCGAAAGATTGTACGCCTCCTCTTTTATTTGTACTTTCCCAGATGACATGGCAACAGCTGTTTCTAAGGGACGGGGGTCGTAAACAGCCATCGCCTTTGATTAAAACAGTTCAAAGAAAAGGTCGTAAAACAGTTCAAAGAAGAGGTCTTGTGTGGTTTTTGTCTTCAGTCCGTTTAGTTCAGACTTCTTTAGTGATTCTGCCTCCAGAAATCCTCCGTGTGCATGAAGTGGCTGTCAGGTTCAAACACTGATGACATCTATCAAACAAGACAAGAAGCAAGGAATTAAACCGAGACAGAGTTAAATTTGGCTCAGTTTGAGGTGAAACGTCTGGACTGTACTCTCTGGCGAAAGATTGTACGCCTCCTCTTTTATTTGGACTTTCCCGGATGACATGGCAACAGCTGTTTCTAAGGGACGGGGGTCGTAAACAGCCATCGCCTTTGATTAAAACGGTTCAAAGGAAAGGTCGTAAAACAGTTCAAAGAAGAGGTCTTGTGTGGTTTTTGTCTTCAGTCCGTTTAGTTCAGACTTCTTTAGTGATTCTGCCTCCAGAAATCCTCCGTGTGCATGAAGTGGCTGTCAGGTTCAAACACTGATGACATCTATCAAACAAGACAAGAAGCAAGGAATTAAACTGAGACAGAGTTAAATTTGGCTCAGTTTGAGGTGAAACGTCTGGACTGTACTCTCTGGCGAAAGATTGTACGCCTCCTCTTTTATTTGTACTTTCCCAGATGACATGGCAACAGCTGTTTCTAAGGGATGGGGGTCGTAAACAGCCATCGCCTTTGATTAAAACGGTTCAAAGGAAAGGTCGTAAACCGTTCAAAGAAGAAGTCTCTGGAGGGGAGTCAGGTCCTGCTTCCTCTTCGCTTTGTAGTTCTCGGGCCAGACAATATCCTTCTGTTGATTACAATACATGAAAGAAACAGAACACCTTCATGTTGCTTCCCATCCTACACAGTGGACTTTTACAAGCCTTCTTCTTGGTAGGATTAAAGACAGCTTTTGTCTGCCCGCCGGGAACTCTTGTGATAACTTGGATCCAATTATTCTAACAGTGGCGGTCTCTCTCCAGGTCTCCCTCCATGTGTTACGCCAACTGCTCGTGTCCCGCCGGCGCCTTCAACCCGGTGTGCGGCTCCGATGGCGTGGAGTACATCTCCCCGTGTCACGCGGGCTGCACCCACTTCACCAAAAACCCCAACCACACACACCTGGTCCAGGTAGGTGACGTCTCCACACATGTTTACTACAGATATCCTGAGCCCATATTGGTATGGGATGATATGTGCTTGCATGTAAAATGTGTGATATCATGTGCGATACAAGCAGTCCTGTGCAAAGTTCCAGTAACTTCTTTACATCCTCCAATAAGCACACATGGTTGTTTTTTTTTCTTCTATTTTTGTCAAAAGGTAAACATGCTACTAGCAGCTACACGACAGCTAAGCACATAATAGCACACCAGCTAAACATGCGTAATTATAATTGAACAGTGTTGCAGTGTAAAGCAGCACATTTGTCAACACAAACAAGTATCAAATAATGCTAAGTGTGATATCATGTGCGATACAAGCAGTCCTTTGCAAAGTTACAGAAACTTCATTACATCCTCCAATAATTACACAAGGTTGTTTTTTGTATCGCACATGATATCCCACACAAGTCAGCACTGCTTGTATCCCACATGATATCACACACGAGTCAACACTCTGCAGGACTGCTTGTATCCCACATGATATCACACACGAGTCAACACTCTGCAGGACTGCTTGTATCCCACATGATATCACACACGAGTCAACACTCTGCAGGACTGCTTGTATCGCACATGGTATCACACACGTGTCAACACTCTGCAGGACTGCTTGTATCCCACATTATATCACATACGAGTCAACACTCTGCAGGACTGCTTGTATCGCACATGATATCACACACACAAGTCAACACTCTGCAGGACTGCTTGTATTGCACATGATATCACACACAAGTCAACACTCTGCAGGACTGCTTGTATCGCACATGATATCACACACAAGTCAACACTCTGCAGGACTGCTTGTATCGCACATGATATCACACACACAAGTCAACACTGTGCAGGACTGCTTGTATCGCACATGATATCACACACACAAGTAAACACTCCGCAGGACTGCTTGTATCGCACATGATATCACACACAAGTCAACACTGCAGGACTGCTTGTATCCCACACAATTCAACACTGCAGGACTGCTTGTATCGCACATGATATCACACACAAGTCAACACTCTGCAGGACTGCTTGTATCCCACATGATATCACACACGAGTCAACACTCTGCAGGACTGCTTGTATCCCACATGATATCACACACGAGTCAACACTCTGCAGGACTGCTTGTGTCGCACATGATATCACACACAAGTCAACACTCTGCAGGACTGCTTGTATCCCACATGATATCACACACGAGTCAACACTCTGCAGGACTGCTTGTATCGCACATGATATCACACACACAAGTCAACACTCTGCAGGACTGCTTGTATCGCACATGATATCACACACACAAGTCAACACTCTGCAGGACTGCTTGTATCGCACATGATATCACACACACAAGTCAACACTCTGCAGGACTGCTTGTATCGCACATGATATCACACACACAAGTCAACACTCTGCAGGAGTGCTTGTATCGCACATGATATCACACACACACAAGTCAACACTCTGCAGGACTGCTTGTATCGCACATGATATCACACACAAGTCAACACTCTGCAGGACTGCTTGT
Source organism: Entelurus aequoreus (assembly GCF_033978785.1). NCBI lineage: Eukaryota > Metazoa > Chordata > Actinopteri > Syngnathiformes > Syngnathidae > Entelurus > Entelurus aequoreus. Next base: position 8,917,503 of record NC_084757.1, on the reverse strand, counting down.
ATCCCACATGATATCACACACGAGTCAACACTGCAGCACTGCTTGTATCCCACATGATATCACACACGAGTCAACACTCTGCAGGACTGCTTGTATCCCACATTATATCACATACGAGTCAACACTCTGCAGGACTGCTTGTATCGCACATGATATCACACACACAAGTCAACACTCTGCAGGACTGCTTGTATCGCACATGATATCACACACACAAGTCAACACTCTGCAGGACTGCTTGTATCGCACATGATATCACACACACAAGTCAACACTCTGCAGGACTGCTTGTATCACACATGATATCACACACACAAGTCAGCACTCTGCAGGACTGCTTGTATCGCACATGATATCACACACACAAGTAAACACTCTGCAAGACTGCTTGTATTGCACATGATATCACACACAAGTCAACACTGCAGGACTGCTTGTATCCCACATGATATCACACACAAGTCAACACTCTGCAGGACTGCTTGTATCCCACATGATATCACACACGAGTCAACACTCTGCAGGACTGCTTGTATCGCACATGATATCACACACACAAGTCAACACTCTGCAGGACTGCTTGTATCGCACATGATATCACACACACAAGTCAACACTCTGCAGGAATGCTTGTATCGCACATGATATCACACAAGTCAACACACAAGTCAACCCTCTGCAGGAGTGCTTGTATCGCACATGATATCACACACACACAAGTCAATACTCTGCAGGACTGCTTGTATCGCACATGATATCACACACAAGTCAACACTCTGCAGGACTGCTTGTATCGCACATGATATCAGACACAAGTCAACACGCTGCAGGACTGCTTGTTTCCCACATGATATCACACACGAGTCAACACTCTGCAGGACTGCTTGTATCGCACATGATATCACACACAAGTCAACACTGCAGGACTGCTTGTATCCCACATGATATCACACACACAAGTCAACACTCTGCAGGACTGCTTGTATCGCACATGATATCACACACGAGTCAACACTGCAGGACTGCTTGTATCGCACATGATATCACACACACAAGTCAACACTCTGCAGGACTGCTTGTATCGCACATGATATCACACACACAAGTCAACACTCTGCAGGACTGCTTGTATCGCACATGATATCACACACAAGTCAACACTCTGCAGGACTGCTTGTATCCCACATGATATCACACACAAGTCAACACTGCAGGGCTGCTTGTATCCCACATGATATCACACACACAAGTCAACACTCTGCAGGACTGCTTGTATCGCACATGATATCACACACGAGTCAACACTCTGCAGGACTGCTTGTATCGCACACGATATCACACACACAAGTCAACACTCTGCAGGACTGCTTGTATCGCACATGATATCACACACACAAGTCAACACTGCAGGACTGCTTGTATCGCACATGATATCACACACAAGTCAACACTCTGCAGGACTGCTTGTATCCCACATGATATCACACACAATTCAACACTGCAGGACTGCTTGTATCGCACATGATATCACACACAAGTCAACACTCTGCAGGATTGCTTGTATCGCACATGATATCACACACAAGTCAACACTCTGCAGGACTGCTTGTATCCCACATGATATCACACACGAGTCAACACTCTGCAGGACTGCTTGTATCCCACATGATATCACACACGAGTCAACACTCTGCAGGATGCTTGTATCCCACATGATATCACACACGAGTCAACACTCTGCAGGACTGCTTGTATCGCACATGATATCACACACACAAGTCAACACTCTGCAGGACTGCTTGTATCGCACATGATATCACACACACAAGTCAACACTGCAGGACTGCTTGTGTCGCACATGGTATCACACACAAGTCAACACTGCAGGACTGCTTGTATCGCACATGATATCACACACAAGTCAGCACTGCATTACTGCTTGTATCCCACATGATATCACACACAATTCAACACTGCAGGACTGCTTGTATCGCACATGATATCACACACAAGTCAACACTCTGCAGGATTGCTTGTATAGCACATGATATCACACACAAGTCAACACTCTGCAGGACTGCTTGTATCGCACATGATCTCACACACAATTCAACACTGCAGGACTGCTTGTATCGCACATGATATCACACAGAAGTCAACACTCTGCAGGATTGCTTGTATCGCACATAATATCACACACAAGTCAACACTGCAGGACTGCTTGTATCGCACATGATATCACACACACAAGTCAACACTCTGCAGGACTGCTTGTATCGCACATGATATCACACACACAAGTCAACACTGCAGGACTGCTTGTGTCGCACATGGTATCACACACAAGTCAACACTGCAGGACTGCTTGTATCGCACATGATATCACACACAAGTCAGCACTGCATTACTGCTTGTATCCCACATGATATCACACACAATTCAACACTGCAGGACTGCTTGTATCGCACATGATATCACACACAAGTCAACACTCTGCAGGATTGCTTGTATAGCACATGATATCACACACAAGTCAACACTCTGCAGGACTGCTTGTATCGCACATGATCTCACACACAATTCAACACTGCAGGACTGCTTGTATCGCACATGATATCACACAGAAGTCAACACTCTGCAGGATTGCTTGTATCGCACATAATATCACACACAAGTCAACACTGCAGGACTGCTTGTATCGCACATGATATCACACACAAGTCAACACTGTAGGACTGCTCGTATCGCACATGATATCACACACAAGTCAGCACTGCATTACTGCTTGTATCGCACATGATATCACACACAAGTCAACACTGCAGGACTGCTCGTATCGGAGATTTTAGATGCAAGTAGAATGTATTTATTTTGCTGACAACGGACCGATATCAATATCGAGTCGAGACACTGACCGTTGACATTTTCACTTCTGATATACAATAGCAATATCGGATCCTTTATTGTTGGCCGATACCGATATTGACCTGGTATGATATCAGCGGGAATCATACATATTTGAGATATTTTGTAGTGTGGAATGTTGGGAAAAGTTTTGATCATGTGAAATGAGTCAAAGAGAGAACAATGGTAGGTATGAAAAACGCCAACCTATTTATTATTAGCCGTCTGGAATGGACTCATGCTGTCTTTAGGTTGAAGTGGGGTGGTAATTTAAAAAAAAAAATTTTTTTTTTTTTTTTTTTTTTTGGCTAACATTTACTGGACCCAATAATTCATAAAGTAAAGCTGGAGATGCAGCGAGTTGAACAATGCGGACACGTTTGTTACTGGATACGTTCTTCTGCCTTGGAGACTTTGTATGTGCAAGTAATATGCAACTAGAATTTGTTCATACTTGTTTATATTGACACACGTGTTAATTCACACTGCAATGTTGTTCAATGATAATTGAGTATGTCTAGCTTATGTGCTATTGTGTGCTTAGCTGTTGTGTAGCTGCCACAGCCTACCTTTTGTAAATGCCTCGACTAAAATAAAGGAAATTGGAGGACATTTAGATGTTAACTGGCCGTGCAGATTCGCACGAGTCCAACACGCTTGTCTCGGAGTGCTTAAAACATCAGGGGGTCGCCTACAGCCACCGCCGCAAATGCTAATCTGACTTTTTGTCTCCCTCCTTTTGCCCGCAGCTTTACACCGACTGCAGGTGCATACCCGGCAGCCAGAGCCACGCCAGGCCGGCGCCCTGTCCCAACAACTGTCCTCACTTCCTGCTGCCCGTCATCCTGGTGGTCTCTGCGGGGGCGCTGATGGCCTGCCTCACCCACAACCCCATGTACATGATGCTGCTCAGGTGACCACACCCCTCACCCACAACCCCATGTACATGATGCTGCTCAGGTGACCACACCCCTCACCCACAACCCCATGTACATGATGCTGCTCAGGTGACCACACCCCTCACCCACAACCCCATGTACATGATGCTGCTCAGGTGACCACACCCCTCACCCACAACCCCATGTACATGATGCTGCTCAGGTGACCACACCCCTCACCCACAACCCCATGTACATGATGCTGCTCAGGTGACCACACCCCTCACCCACAACCCCATGTACATGATGCTGCTCAGGTGACCACACCCCTCACCCACAACCCCATGTACATGATGCTGCTCAGGTGACCACACCCCTCACCCACAACCCCATGTACATGATGCTGCTCAGGTGACCACACCCCTCACCCACAACCCCCATGTACATGATGCTGCTCAGGTGACCACACCCCTCACCCACAACCCCCATGTACATGATGCTGCTCAGGTGACCACACCCTTCACCCACAACCCCATGTACATGATGCTGCTCAGGTGACCACACCCCTCACCCACAACCCCATGTACATGATGCTGCTCAGGTGACCACACCCCTCACCCACAACCCCCATGTACATGATGCTGCTCAGGTGACCACACCCCTCACCCACAACCCCCATGTACATGATGCTGCTCAGGTGACCACACCCCTCACCCACAACCCCATGTACATGATGCTGCTCAGGTGACCACACCCCTCACCCACAACCCCCATGTACATGATGCTGCTCAGGTGACCACACCCCTCACCCACCCAGAGCATAATACTACCACCACCATGCTTGACGGTACACTGCAAAAAGATGAAATATGTCAAATAAGGGTGATATTTGCTTATTTTCTGTCTGATAAGATAATTCTTCTCACTAAGCAGATTTTATGTTAGAGTGTTTTACTTGTTTTAAGGGTTTTGCTCCTAAATGATGTCAGTAAGATATTACAGTGTACAGCTCCACTAATGCCTGGTTCACAGCAACGCCGCTTGCCGCGCTTTAAAGCGGCGAGCAAAGCGCCGTCATTTTTGTCCATTTTTCCACGAATATCCCAATCTCCGAAGTAATGTTATGCTTTGATACGCTCTGATACGAATTAGTTGCCGCTTTGTTACCGTTCCTCACGATTTGATCCCGCTTTGATACGCTTTAAATCACGCTTTGATACGTTTTATTACGCTTTATTGAACTTTATTATGCTTTGATGCGATCATGACGCTTTAAATCAGGCTCTGACACGATTATCAAGCTCTGTTGTGCATTGTTACAACAAAAATAAGAAAAAAATGTGAAAAAACTCAGTATACTGTTTTCCACACATTTTTTATATTCATTTATTTTTTCAATTTCTCTTTTTTTTTTGTTATATTATGTTCATTATTTATTATGTTTTATACCTTCATTTCTTTTATTTCTTTGTCATCTTAAAAGATATCTATCTTTTATTTCTTATGCTAGTTGACAATAATAAAAGGCATTTCTTTTATTTTTTATATTCATTTATTTTTTCAATTTCTCTTTTTTTTCCGTTATGTTTTATATCTTCATTTCTTTTATTTCTTTGTCATCTTAAAAGATATCTATCTTTTATTTTTTATGCTAGTTGACAATAATAAAAGGCATTTCTTTTATTTTTTATATTCATTTATTTTTTCAATTTCTCTTTTTTTTCCGTTATGTTTTATATCTTCATTTCTTTTATTTCTTTGTCATCTTAATAAATATCTATCTTTCATTTCTTATGCTAGTTGACAATAATAAAAGGCATTTCTTTTAAACGTAACATATTCTCTTTATTATTAACATTTTCACACAGAAAAATTACAGACAGTAATGTCAAACTGCAACATCGGAGTGTTACTTTCAAAGGCAAAATTAAAGTATTGCTAGAAACATAATTTTATATGGGACTTTATTGTATTATATGTATAGTACATGTTCCAAAAAGAAAAAATGCATAAAACACAGAATATTTAAAGGCCTACTGAAAGCCACTACTAGCGACCACGCAGTCTGATAGTTTATATATCAATGATGAAATCTTAACATTGCAACACATGCCAATACGGCCGGGTTAACTTATAAAGTGCAATTTTAAATTTCCTGCTAAACTTCCGGTTGAAAAACGTCTATGTATGATGACGTATGCGCGTGACGTCACTAGTTAAACGGAAGTATTGGTACACCTTTGAATCCAATACAAAAAGCTCTGTTTTCATCTCAAAATTCCACAGTATTCTGGACATCTGTGTTGGTGACTTTTTTGCAATTTGTTTAATGAACAATGGAGACTGCAAAGAAGAAAGTTGTAGGTGGGATCAGTGTATTAGCGGCTGGCTGCAGCAACACAACCAGGAGGACTTACTTGGATAGCAGACGCGCTAGCCGACGCTAGCCGCCGACCGCACGGATGATCGGGTGAAGTCCTTCGTCCTTCCGTCGATCGCTGGAACGCAGGTGAGCACGGGTGTTGATGAGCAGATGAGGGCTGGCTGGCGTAGGTGGATAGCTAATGTTTTTAGCATAGCTCTGTGAGGTCCTGTTGCTAAGTTAGCTTCAATGGCGTCGTTAGCAACAGCATTTTTAAGCTTCGCCAAGCTGGAAATTATTAACCGTGTATTTACATGTCCATGGTTTAATAGTATTGTTGATCTTCTGTCTATCCTTCCAGTCAGGGGTTTATGTATTTTGTTTCTATCTGCATTTAAGGACGATGCTATCACGTTAGCTCAGTAGCTAAAGAGCTTCGTCGATGTATTGTCGTGGAGATAAAAGTCACTGTGAATGTCCATTTCGCGTTCTCGACTCTCATTTTCAAGAGGATATAGTAGCCGAGGTGGTTTAAAATATAAATCCGTGATCCACAATAGAAAAAGGAGAGAGTGTGGAATCCAATGAACCAGCTTGTACCTAAGTTACGGTCAGAGCGAAAAAAGATACGTCCTGCACTGCACTCTAGTCCTTCACTCTCACGTTCCTCATCCACGAATCTTTCATCCTGGCTCAATTTAATGGGGAAATTGTCGCTTTCTCGGTCCGAATCTCTCTCGCTGCATTGTAAACAATAGGGAAATGTGAGCAGCCCTCCAACCTGTGACGTCACGCTACTTCCGGTAGGGACAAGGCTTTTTTTTTTATCAGCGACTAAAAGTTGCGAACTTTATCGTCGATGTTCTCTACTAAATCCTTTCAGCAAAAATATGGCAATATCGCGAAATGATCAAGTATGACACATAGAATGGATCTGCTATCCCCGTTTTAAATTTTAAAAAATTCATTTCAGTAGGCCTTTAAATATACTAAATGTAAAAAAGGGAATAAATATTCAAAATAATATATACAGTAAATATAATTTAAAAAATTATCATTAAATGAAATCTAGTTTGGTTACGCCATCATGAGCGCAACACAAGGTTGTAAAAGTTTCAACTACAATTCTAAATAAGATGTCAAAAGCAAACTGGAATCAAATACACACAGTTTAAAGATTGATCAATACCTATTTCAATTTAGTAATACATAAATATGATGATCTATCAAAATATAAAAGAAATATACCTGAACAGAACGCTCATGATGGTTACACCAAAAAGTATTGGGTTTCACTATGTGAATTATATTTATGTAGCACTTTTCTCTATTGACTCAAAGCGCTATATAAATATAATTCACTTCACTTCACTTCACACTTTATGACGCATTTCTTACTTTTGCACTTTCGTTTTTAAGAGCTTTTTGTGACGTTTTCAATGTGATTTTCCAACTTTCGAAAGGTTAGATTAGAGATAAAAATGTTAAATATGTTTAAAGTTAAAGTTGAAGTACCAATGATTGTCACGCACACACTAGGTGTGGTGAAATATGTCCTCTGCATTTGACCCATCACCCTTGTTCACCCCCTGGGAGGTGAGGGGAGCAGTGAGCAGCAGCGGTGGCCACACTCGGGAGTCATTTTTGGTGATTTAACCCCCAATTCCAACCTTTTGATGCTGAGTGCCAAGCAGGGAGGTAATGGCTCCCATTTTTATAGTCTTTGGTATGATTGGCACCTTTGGGGGATTTTTCTCTAAAAAATAGCACACCACCTTAGCCATGCTCACCCTTTAGAGCACAGCTGTAACTTTCTGGCACTAAGCCTGCAGAAAATAGTTCTTCTCAGGTTTCCCCGTTTACATTTTCACACTATTTTCTTCTGGAGCGGCATAGCTCAGTTGTGTAGAGTGGCCGTGCCAGCAACTTGAGGGTTCCAAGTTCGATTCCCGCTTCCGCCCTCCTAGTCACTGCCGTTGTGTCCTTGGGCAAGACACTACCCACCTGCTCCCAGTGCCACCCACACTGCTTTAAATGGAACTTAGATATTGGCTTTCATTATGTAAAGCGCTTTGAGTCAATAGAGAAAAGCGCTATATAAATATACTTCACTTCACACTTTATGACGCATTTCTTACTTTTGCACTTTCGTTTTTAAGAGCTTTTTGTGACGTTTTCAATGTGATTTTCCAATTTTCGAAAGATTACATGTGAAATAAAAATGTTATATGTTTTAAGTTAAAGTACCAATGATTGTCACACACACACACTAGGTGTGGTGAAATTTGTCCTCTGCATTTGACCCATCCCCTTGTTCACCCCCTGGGAGGTGAGGGGAGCAGTGAGCAGCAGCGGTGGCCACGCCCAGGAGTCATTTTTGGTGATTTAACCCCCAATTCCAACCTTTGATGCTGAGTGCCAAGCAGGGAGGTAATGGCTCCCATTTTTATAGTCTTTGGTATGATTGGCACCTTTGGGGGATTTTTCTCTAAAAAATAGCACACCACCTTAGCCACGCTCACCCTTTAGAGCACAGCTGTAACTTTCTGGCACTAAGCCTGCAGAAAATAGTTCTTCTCAGGTTTCTCTATGTTTACATTTTCACACTATTTTCTTCTGGGGCGGCATAGCTCGGTTGGTAGAGTGGCCGTGCCAGCAACTTGAGGGTTCCAGGTTCGATTCCCACTTCCGCCATCCTCGTCACTGCCGTTGTGTCCTTGGGCAAGACACTTTACCCACCTTTAAACTAGTGCCACCCACACTGCTTTAAATGGAACCTAGATATTGGCTTTCACTATGTAAAGCGCTTTGAGTCAATAGAGAAAAGCGCTATATAAATATACTTCACTTCACACTTTATGGAGCATTTCTTACTTTTGCACCTTCGTTTTTAAGAGATTTTTGTGACGTTTTCAATGTGATTTTCCAATTTTTGAAATAAAAATGTTGAATATGTTTTAAGTTAAAGTACCAATGATTGTCACACACACACACACTAGGTGTGGTGAAATTTGTCCTCTGCATTCGACCCATCACCCTTGTTCACCCCCTGGGAGGTGAGGGGAGCAGTGAGCAGCAGCGGTGGCCGCGCCCGGGAATAATTTTTGGTGATTTAACCCCCAATTCCAACCTTTGATGCTGAGTGCCAAGCAGGGAGGCAATGGCTCCCATTTTTATAGTCTTTGGTATGATTGGCACTTTTGGGGGATTTTTCTCTAAAAAATAGCACACCACCTCAGCCACGCTCACCCTTTAGAGCACAGCTGTAACTTTCTGCCACTAAGCCTGCAGAAAATAGTTCCTCTCAGGTTTCTCTATGTTTACATTTTCACACTATTTTCTTCTGGGGCGGCATAGCTCGGTTGGTAGAGTGGCCGTGCCAGCAACTTGAGGGTTCCAGGTTCGATTCCCACTTCCGCCATCCTCGTCACTGCCGTTGTGTCCTTGGGCAAGACACTTTACCCACCTTTAAACCAGTGCCACCCACACTGCTTTAAATGGAACTTAGATATTGGCTTTCACTAGGTGAATTATATTTATGTAGCACTTTTCTCTATTGACTCAAAGCGCTATATAAATATAATTCACTTCACTTCACTTCACACTTTATGACGCATTTCTTACTTTTGCACTTTCGTTTTTAAGAGCTTTTTGTGACGTTTTCAATGGGATTTTCCAATTTTCGAAAGGTTAGATGTGAAATAAAAATGTTAAATATGTTTTAAGTTAAAGTTAAAGTACCAATGACTGCCACACCCACACACACTAGGTGTGGTGAAATTTGTCCTCTGCATTTGACCCATCACCCTTGTTCACCCCCTGAGAGGTGAGGGGAGCAGTGAGCAGCAGCGGTGGCCGCGCCCGGGAGTCATTTTTGGTGATTTAACCCCCAATTCCAACCTTTGATGCTGAGTGCCAAGCAGGGAGGTAATGGCTCCCATTTTATAGTCTTTGGTATGATTGGCACCTTTGGGGGATTTTTCTCTAAAAAATAGCACACCACCTTAGCCACGCTCACCCTTTAGAGCACAGCTGTAACTTTCTGGCACTAAGCCTGCAG
>NC_084757.1:8874799-8902299 GCF_033978785.1 Entelurus aequoreus | reverse complement strand
GGGGAGTCCCACAAACACCCGGAGCGTCACCGAGGAGGTCTTTTATCTTTCGCCTCCATCGTCCTCGTCAACATGTCGGCGGCCAGCGACTTTGGGAACCCTCTACGGAAATTCAAACTGGTCTTCCTGGGGGAGCAGAGTGGTAAGACCAGATTTGTTATTTGTTTTTTAAAAAACAAACTCCTTTTTGGGGGACTTCCGGGTGTGCGTCATGGTCACGTGACCATGACGCGGCTTCACGCACCTGCTAGCCGTGTCACCAAGTTCACTCGCCTTTTTCATGTTTTTTGTTTGTTTTTTTAACAACAAATTCCACATTATTATGACTACTTATTATTTTACAAGTTTTCCGAAGAGTTTTTAGTTTTGTGAGGTTGAACAAAGACATGTTTTAATCCCCTTTCCCTCCACAATGTATGTTTTAAGCTAGCTGTTGGTGTTGGCATAATTAGCATCAATCATCAATCAATATTTATTTATATAGCCCTAAATCACGATTGTCTCAAAGGGCTGCACAAGCCACAACGACATCAGGGCAAGGAAAAACTCAACCCAATGGGATAATAATAATTAGAGATAAATGCTTTAAAAATGTAATATCGGAAATTATCGGTATCGTTTTTTTTTTGTTTTTTTTTATTATTAAATCAACATAAAAAGCACAAGATACACTTACAATTAGGGGTGTCCAATAATGGCTTTTTGCCGATATTCCGATACTGTCCAACTCTTAATTACCAATACCGATATATACAGTCATGGAATTAACACATTATTATGCCTAATTTGGACAACCAGGTATGGTGAAGATAAGGTCCTTTTTTAAAATATATATATATAAAATAAGATAAATAAATTAGAAACATTTTCTTGAATAAAAAAGAAAGTAAAACAATATAAAAACAGTTACATAGAAACTAGTAATTAATGAAAATGAGTAAAATTAACTGTTAAAGGTTAGTACTATTAGTGGACCAGCAGCACGCACAATCATGTGTGCTTACGGACTGTATCCCTTGCAGACTGTATTGATATATATTGATATATAATGTAGGAAGCAGAATATTAATAACAGAAAGAAACAACCCTTTTGTGTGAATGAGTGTAAATGGGGGAGGGAGGTTTTTTGGGTTGGTGCACTAATTGTAAGTGTATCTTGTGTTTTTTATGTTGATTTAATAATTAAAAAATTATAATAAAAAAGATACTGATAATAAAAAAAACGATTACGATAATTTCCGGTATTACATTTTAAAGCATTTATCGGCCTACTTACAATTAGTGCACCAACCCAAAAAACCTCCCTCCCCCATTTACACTCATTCACACAAAAGGGTTGTTCCTTTCCGTTATTAATATTCTGCTTCCTACATTATATATCAATATATATCAATACAGTCTGCAAGGGATACAGTCCGTAAGCACACATGATTGTGCGTGCTGCTGCTCCACTAATAATACTAACCTTTAACAGTTAATTTTACTAATTTTCATTCATTACTAGTTTCTATGTAACCGTTTTTATATTGTTTTACTTTCTTTTTTATTCAAGAATTTTTTTTAAATTTATTTATCTTATTTTATTTTATTTTCATACCTGGTTGTCAAAATTAGGCATAATAATGTGTTAATTCCTCGACTGTATATATCGGTGTTGGTTGATATTGGTAATTAAGAGTTGGACAATATCGGATATCGGCAAAAAGCCATTATCGGACATCCCTAATAATAATAATAATAATATATTTTATTTGTAAAAGCACTTTACATGGAACAAACAATCTCAAAGTGCTACAGTGCATTTAAATAAAAACGCTAGAACCACAAATAGCTGCCCCCAACGAGTAAAATAAATAGTAAAATAAAATAAGAACTAAAACAGAGTAATAGCTAGAACTAGCACACATATATCTAACAAAAGGGTTTTTTTAAAAAGAAGCCTTTATTAAAAGAATCCACAGATTTAGAATGCATTTTAAAAATCCATCCGTCATGTCTTTCATAATAACTGAATGATAGGCAAACTTCTAAAAAAAAAAAGTGCAGTACCCCTTTTAAGTTGACGGAATGAGTGAAATGATGCAGACACGTTTGTGTAATAATTGACAAATGTGTCGTTTTTGACAGCATTATTGTTCAATCAAGAACACTTATTAGGTTTGTCCAGCTTGTGTGCTATTTTGTGCTTATTTGTTGTGTAGTTGCTACGTCATAGTAACCTTCAACCTACTATGTTTACCTTTTTGTAAATGACTTCACTCAAATATACACTATATTGCCAAAAGTATTTGGCCACCCATCCAAATGATGAGAATCAGGTGTCCTAATCACAGGTGTATACAATCAAGCACTTAGGCATGGAGACTGTTTCTACAAACATTTGTGAAAGAATGGGCCGCTTTCAGTGATTTCCAGCGTGGAACTGTCATAGGATGCCACCTGTGCGACAAATCCAGTCGTGAAATTTCCTCGCTCCTAAATATTCCAAAGTCAACTTTATTATAAGAAAAGTGAAGAGTTTGGGAACAACAGCAACTCGGGCACCTAGTGGTAGGCCAGGTAAACTGACAGAGAGGTCAGCATAGTGCAAAGACTTTCTGCACAGTCAGTTGCTACAGAGCTCCAAACTTCATGTGACCTTCCAATTAGCCCACGTACAGCACGCAGAGAGCTTCATGGAATGGGTTTCCATGGCCGAGCAGCTGCATCTAAGTCATACATCACCAGCGTGGGATGCAGTCAAGTGGCGACGCCTTCTCTGGTGTGATGAATCACGCTTTTCCATCTGGCATTCTGATGGACCAGTCTGGGTTTGGAGGTTGCCAGGAGAACGCTACATTTCGGACTGCATTGTGCCGAGTGTGAAATTTGGTGGAGGAGGAATTATGGTGTGGGGTTGTTTTCCAGGAGTTAGTTCCAGTGAAAAGAACTTTGAATGCTCCAGGATACCAAAACATTTTGGACAATTCCATGCTCCCAACCTTGTGGGGACAGTTTGGAGCGGGCCCCTTCCTCTTCCAACATGACTGTGCACAAAGCAAGGCCCATAAAGACATGAATGACAAAGTCTGGGGTGGATGAACTTGACTGGCCTGCACAGAGTCCTGACCTGAACCCGATAGAACACCTTTAATCTTAATTAGAAGGGAGACTGAGAGCCAGGCATCAGTGTGTGACCTCACCAATGCGCTTTTGAAAGAATGGTGGGAAATTCCTATAAACACACTCCGCAACCTTGTGGACAGCCTTCCCAGAAGAGTTGAAGCTGTAATAGCTGCAAAAGGTCATATTGAACCCTATGGGTTAGGAATGGGATGGCACTTCAAGTTCATATGTGAGTCAAGGCAGGTGGACAAATACTTTTGGCATTATAGTGTACGTGCTTGCATGCGTATTGATGGACAATTTGCATGCAATTTTTTTCAACATCAATATCGGACACCCCTGATGTAAATGTTATGTCGCCATCAGATAGAAAAGTGAAAGAAGTATAGTGGTGTGCAGTGCAATGTGTGCAATAAACAAGCCCATCCTTCCTGTCTGATACATGCCTTGACGATATTACCCATCCTTAGACTTGTCGTCTTATCCATCACTGGCAGACGCTGTGTTGTTTTAAATCCAATCATGCTGGATTGGCGTGTGTGTTTATCTAAAGTAGAGCAACTAGATGATGCATTGATACAATTAGCCGGGCATCATTAGCATAATCGTTATCAGATTCTGCCTCGCGGATATGAAAGCCAAGTAATTAGTCTACCGGTGACGACTCCTTGGAGCTCATTAGCAGCTGTTAATTAAAGTCTGACAACAGTCTGCAAGTTAGGCTCGCTTTAAGCTTTGAAAACGTAAGATAGCATCTTTTAGATCAGGGGTCACCTTTTGAACCAAGAGCTACTTCTTGGGTACTGATTAATGCGAAGGGCTACCAGTTTGATACACACTTAAATAAATTGCCAGAAATAGCCAATTTGCTCAATTTACCTTTAACTCTGTTATTATTGATAATTGATGATATTGACACTTAATTGAACGGTTTAAAAGAGGAGAAAACACGAAAAAAAAGAAAATTAAATTTTGAAACATAGTTTATCTTCAATTTCGACTCTTTAAAATTCAAAATTCAACCGAAAAAAAGAAGAGAAAAACTAGCTAATTCGAATCTTTTTGAAAAAATTAAAAAAATTATTTATGGAACATCATTAGTAATTTTTCCTGATTAAGATTAATTTTAGAATTTTGATGACATGTTTTAAATAGGTTAAAATCCAATCTACACTTTGTTAGAATATATAACACATTGGATGAAGCTATATTTCTAACAAAGACAAATCATTATTTCTTCTAGATTTTACAGACCAAAAATTTTAAAAGAAATTCAAAAGACTTTGAAATAAGATTTAAATTTGATTCTACAGATTTTCTAGATTTGCCAGAATAATTTTTTTGAATTTTAATCATAATAAGTTTGAATAAATATTTCACAAATATTCTTCGTCGAAAAAACAGAAGCTAAAATGAAGAATTAAATTGAAATTTATTTATTATTCTTTACAATAAAAATAAAAAAAATACTTGAACATTGATTTAAATTGTCAGGAAAGAAGAGGAAGGAATTTAAAAGGTAAAAAGGTATATGTGTTTAAAAATCCTAAAATCATTTTTAAGGTTGTATTTTTTCTCTAAAATTGTATTTCTGAAAGTTGTAAGAAGCAAAGTAAAAAAATTTATAAATTTATTTAAACAAGTGAAGACCAAGTCTTTAAATATTTTCTTGGATTTTCAAATTCTATTTGAGTTTTGTCTCTCTTAGAATTAAAAATGTCGAGCAAAGCGAGACCAGCTTGCTAGTAAATAAATACAATTTAAAAAATAGAGGCAGCTCACTGGTAAGTGCTGCTATTTGAGCTATTTTTAGAACAGGCCAGCGGGCTACTCATCTGGTCCTTACGGGCTACCTGGTGCCCGCGGGCACCGCGTTGGTGACCCCTGCTCTAGATGAACGCTGCGTTTACTCATGAAAAAAGAGCCATTGCGGCCATTGATTCCAGAAATGATGGAATAGATAGTTGGGATCATTCTCCAGCCGTTTATCACTTATGGCAAGTAGCAATGATATGAATGATTCCTGGATCTTCAGCCAGCACCTCTATTTTCACTTCAGTCGTTAGTCAGGACTTGTCTTTTCCCCTCACTGATATTTCCTGGTGGCCACTTGGACAACAATGTCCACCTCACACACGCTAACGAGCTCCCTCGGCAGCTGCAGACGTGAGTAAAAATGTCCGTTTATATATGGGCCTGCATGCACAAGCAGTCCTGCGGCGTGTTTATTTGTGCAAAGAATAAACACACAAGGTGGGTATTTTCTTCTATTTTAGTCGAGTCATTTACTAAAGGTAAACCTTATAGGGATGTCCAAACTACAGCCGGCGGGCCAAGTGCGGTCCGCCAGTGTCTTCAATTTGGCCCGCAACACGTCATGAGTAGGGATGATGTTCGAAACCGGTTCTCCCGGTTGTTCGATAAGAAAAGAACCGATTCCATGGACTCGAATCCCTTTTTGAGAACCGGTTCCCGTTATCGAGGCCACTATAGTAAAGAAAAAGAGTTGGTTCTTTATTCGAATCCCTTCCCACAGGAAATGCCCTGTGGGACGGCAATGTTCTGCCCATTTGATTGTAGACTCTTACTGACACCTTGTGGCGATATGAAAATACTACGCGTCATTAGTTTGGGCACTTCCGGGTTGGCGACGTCTGTTCAGTTCATGAGACAATTGAGAAGTAGCCAAGTTGTTAGCTCCTACAAGCCTTGGAAAAGATAAGTCTGTAAGTAAACTGTTTAAGTTGTTTATGTAACTCAATATTAAGGTGGAAAGTGGTTACAGTTGATAGTAAGATGTTTATTGAAAAACGATTTTTGTGCACTGTTTCAATGGATGTTTTGAGGATTTAAAATGGCTGCCAGTCGTGTATTTCCACCATCGAAATAGTTTCAACACTCAGAAGTATTTGTTTGATGATAGTACTGTATATTTGTGTGAAGCTAATATTTACATATTGTGTATTAAATTTCAGTATTTTGATTTAATCACATAGCTTATACATTTGTCATTGTGTGTATTTCAGTTTAAAAAAATAAAAATAACAGTCCAGTGCAAGACAAAACTAAAGACAGGAAAAGACAAAGCAAGATCAACAACAATAAAGAGCCTGAATGGATTAATCTGCTTTGGAACTTTATTAGACGTCTTGGATTGTTTGTTAGCTGTCTGCCTGTGTTTGTAGTTAGTATGTTCCAATAGCAGCAGAAGTGCACTTTTTGGAGAGCTGTGTTATTTTCAGTTTTGTGCCCAAAGGACTGATTTTATTTAACACTATATTAATATTTATACACCTATAGTGATCTCAGAGACAGGTTGTTTTTGTGTTACTGTATATATTTGTTTTTCTGAAAAATCCCACTTAATATACTTTGGGTAACAGTCAATATTTATTTTATTTTTTTAGGGGGTAACAGTCAATATTTATCTATGTATTTTATTTTATTTTTCTTATAAAATAAGTGAGCTTTTGTTAAACCAAATATTGTTTTTTTCCATATACAACAACCTATCTGGATTCGATAAGAGAATCGATAAGGGATCGGTTCGATAAGAGGATTCGATAATGGGCTCGAACTTGATAATTTCTTATCAAACATCATCCCTAGTCATGAGTTTAATAGGGAATCTTGCCTGCAGGGATGTGGCATTCATCTTAAAAGATGTTTGTCGCCATCAAGTGGACAATGCCAGTATCTCAGGTTATTATGCTCTGAACGTTCTACTGCGCAGCATTTACTTATATGACATCCCTAGTCATGGTGCAAAAATGCAACCAACACAAAGTTTGGATTGAAAAAATAAAATAAAGTGTCCACATCATTCAATGTTCTGGGTCAAGAGCTTAACATCATGAAATATTATAATCACTAGTTGTTGCCCAAAAAAAACAACTATTACCACTCCACTTTAACTTAAAGACAGCAAAGGTCCATTCCAGACTGTTAATAATAAACAATTTAATGCAGTAGAACATTTTTGGTTGATTTGATTTATTTTAATCTATATTTTTTATATATTCACCCTGTAATTGTTCCACAAATTGAAATGTCTTCACATACACATTAACATTGATTCAATACACTGTGGAGTAGTTTATAAATGACTCACAGTTCCTTGCAGCTTCAAAATAAAAACATTTAATACTAATATTGTTCAGATATGTGCATGTTTGCTTTAAAAATGCTTAGTGTCCACATGCGTGGACAGCATCTTTTAGCTCTTATTTCCAAAATTGTGTGCACTACTGAATTGGGGTCTTATGGCCGCTTATGTGGACACTTATACTGCCATCTGGTGGTGTCAGAAGAGTATAACATACAATGGAATTTGGAAAAAAAAGTGTAAAAATTATAATTAGCATGTCACTAAACATGAAGTACACGTTTGTGTACTTATGGACTAAGTACATCATATCAAAAGATGATTCTTAGTTTTTATTCTAATTAGGGTCCAATAAGCCCAAATAGCAAAGAGAAATTAAAAGAAGCATGTAAACAAACAGCTTGGGCCTTAAGAGGTTAAAGGAAATTAAGTTAGTACAACAAGCATATTAACACACTTTTCAAAAGCCTTTGATCGCGTACATTATGAAAGTTTTTTTTTAAGAAAGTGCACAATACAGGAGTTCCAAAATACATACTAAAAATGTTGGTGGTTTGGTATGCTCACCAATATCAAAGTAATCAAGTCTGATGATGTTATAGTCATGTTAGGATTTAAGGTAGCTAGCGATTAGCGCTCTAATTGCTTCTTAGCGATTAGTGGCATAAACTGCTATTCGCGGCGCTATAGTGTATTATTTGAATATTTTAGTATTGCACAATAATGCTGACCTGTCTCTGCTCGGGATGGTCTCCTGCTGGCCCCACTATGGACTGGACTCTCACACTATTATGTTAGATCCACTATGAATTAGATTCTCACAATATTATGTTAGATCCACTATGGACTGGACTCTCACACTATTATGTTAGATCCATTATGGACTGGACTCTGACACTATTATGTTAGATCCACTATGGACTGGACTCTCACACTATTATGTTAGATCCACTATGGACTGGACTCTCACACTATTATATTAGATCCACTATGGACTGGACTCTCACACTATTATATTAGATCCACTATGGACTGGACTCTCACTATAATGTTAGATCCACTATGGACTCTCACACTATTTTGTTAGATCCACTATGGACTGGACTCTCACACTATTATGTTAGATCCACTATGGATTAGATTCTCACAATATTATGTTAGATCCACTCTGGACTGGACTCTCACACTATTATGTTAGATTCATTATGGACTGGACTCTGACACTATTATGTTAGATCCACTATGGACTGGACTCTCACACTATTATGTTAGATCCACTATGGATTAGATTCTCACAATATTATGTTAGATCCACTCTGGACTGGACTCTCACACTATTATGTTAGATCCACTATGGACTGGACTCTCACACTATTATGTTAGATCCACTATGGACTGGACTCTCACTATTATGTTAGATCCACTATGGACTCTCACACTATTATGTTGGATCCACTATGGACTGGACTCTCACACTATTATGTTAGATCCACTATGGACTGGACTCTCACACTATTATGTTAGATCCACTATGGACTGGACTCTCACTATTATGTTAGATCCATTATGGACTGGACTCTCACACAATTATGTTAGATCCACTATGGACTCTCACACTGTTATGTTAGATCCACTATGGACTGGACTCTCACTATTATGTTAGATCCACTATGGACTGGACTCTCACACTATTATGTTAGATCCACTATGGACTGGACTCTCACTATTATGTTAGATCCACTATGGACTGGACTCTGACTATTATGTTAGATCCACTATGGACTGGACTCTCACTATTATGTTAGATCCACTATGGACTGGACTCTCACTATTATGTTAGATCCACTATGGACTGGACTCTCACTATTATGTTAGATCCACTATGGACTGGACTCTCACACTATTATGTTAGATCCACTATGGACTGGACTCTCATACTATTATGTTAAATCCACTCCACGCCCATTGCACCGGTCGCCCAGGGGGGGTCCCACATCTGCGGTCCCCTCCAAGGTTTCTCATTGTTATCCCATTGGGTTGAGTTTTTCCTTGCCCTGATGTGGGATCTGAGCTGAGAATGTCGTTGTGGCTTCTGCAGCCCTTTGAGACACTCGTGGTTTAGGGCTATATAAGTATACATTGATGATTGAATAACATTTAAAAGACTATTATATGGGATATATATGAGGGGGTTCCTGCTCCAGTTCATCAGTTTGGGGCTCCTTAGCCATGAAAACATTAAAGACCCCTGTGTTAGTATTTTGTATTCACTTGATCAACCCTTTTTAACATTCCACAATACAAAATAATACAAGAATATATGATTCAGGTTGATGTCGTATTGGATCAATATCGATATCGGTCTCATACAGTAGGAAGGGAATTCATATGGCCCCATTCGTCACTTTTTACCTGACACATGAAAAGTGAGGACTTGGTGGGTGTACTATCCACCTTAGCCGCCAGATGGCAGTTGAGAGTTGAATATCTTAAAATGTGGCAATTCCAGCTTTGATCACAGTGCATGTTATGTAGCGTGGCGCTTTCCATCAGTTCCAGCAGACTGCTTTGCACAATGATTCACCCCGCCCCCTTTCTCTTTACGCGAAATCCACCCAGGAATGTGGCCATATGAACCCCTTCCCCACTGTGTGTGGGTAGACTCCTGCAGTGGGAGTCCATCTTGATTGTCTGGGTTAACAACATCTTTTGTCCCCCTCGCAGTTGGGAAGACGTCTCTGATCACACGCTTCATGTATGACAGCTTTGACAACACCTACCAGGTGGGTGCTGCTTGGCCTTTTTATTCCATCTGCTCAGCGTCACTAGCCATCTTGTCCTATCCACATTGCCTTTTTTGAGCCAAGGCACATTTTTTTCATTGAAAAAAATCCTGAGGCACACCACCAGCAGACATCATTAAAAAAACGATATTGACAGTAAAAAGTTGTTCTCGCAATTGTTGGATATGACTTTAAAGCATAACCAAGCATGCATCAACAGTGTTTCCCATAAACTGCCAAGATACCTGTGGCGGTGGGGGCGTGGCTATGGGCGTGGTCACCATGACATCATCGAGTAATTTGCATAATTTCTACAATGATATGATTTTCTCTAAAAAGGCTCAAAAAATGTATAGTTACTAATTAATAATAACAGTTTTGTTTTAAACGTCCATCCATCCATCCATTTTACAATATAATTACAACACTTTATGTACATATTTATATACAGATTTGAACAATAAGTTATTCACTGAAATATATTTATTAATTGTGGTTCTTATAAAAAATATATCTTATAAAATATAAAAGCTAAAATGTCTCATAAAGCTCTGCCCCTTTAATTAGTGCATGCTAAATAATTTAACTTTAGCCTACTACTACAAGCATATTATTTACCAGCAACATAAAGTGAAACAGAGGCAGAGGTGTCCTGCCACAGTCAGTTACAAATAAACAGAAAACAGTAGTGGTGGTAGATAGACACAGAGCTTCATCAAACATCTGATCCACTGAACAAAGAGCTCCAAAAATCTTGAACTTTAGACTGCCATCAGTTTTACTCCCTACACTTAACCATGTGTTTCCTACTGCCTTTGCACCCTTTGTTATATACACATGTTGTGTTTCTAATATAAATACATTTAATAAAGTCAAATACAAATAATGCAACAAGAGAAGTATCCTACACTTCTCTTTTGTAAAGTAAATCTGAACAGCCGATATGGGCATCTACATCAACTATATGATTTGCCTGAGAAGCTGGACAGGACAAAAAATAAAATAAAATAAAAAAATAAAAAACATATATTTTTTAAATTTATTTATTTATTTATTTATTTTATTTTTAATTTTTTTAATTTGTGGCGGACGTAATTCTTTCGTGGCGGGCCGCCACAAATAAATGAATGTGTGGGAAACACTGATCAATATAGCTCTTGTCTCAAAGTAGGTGTACTGTCACCACCTGTCACATCACGCCAGGACTTATTTTGAATGTTTTGCTGTTTTCCTGTGTGTAGTGTTTTAGTCCTTGTCTTGCTCTTGGTGTTTTTTCCTGTTTTGTTGGTATTTTCGTTGCAGTTTCATGTCTTCCTTGAGCGCTATTCCTCACACCTGCTTTGTTTTGGCAATCAAGAACATTTAATTTGTGCGGACGCTCTCCTTCTTTGTGGGGACATTGTTGATTGTCATGTCATGTTCGGATGTACTTTGTGGACGCCATCTGCTCCACACGCTGTAAGTCTTTGCTGTCGTCCAGCATTCTGTTTGTTTACTTTGCAGCCAGTTCAGTTTTAGTTTCGTTTTGCATAGCCATGCCTAAGCTTCAATGCCTTTTCTTAGTGGCACTCGCCTTTTGTTTTTTTGGTTTAAGCATTAGATACCTTATTACCCGCAGGCTGCCTCCCGCTGACGTCTGCATATTGTGATCACGACACGACGTGTTCCCGACATCTACAAAGCAATTAGCTACCTGCTGCCACCTACTGATATGGAAGAGTATTACACGGTTCTAGACAGCACCGACACTCAACAACAACACATTATTTACAGATTATAATTACTTGTGTGCAAAAAATATTTTTAACCCAAATAGGTGAAATGAGATCATCTCCCACGGCACACTAGACTGTATCTCACGGCACACTATTGTGCCGCGGCACAGTGGTTGAAAAACACTGGTCTATACCAGGGTGTCCAAACTTTTCTACTGAAAAATCAAAGCATGCAGGGGCCATTTTGATGTTTTTCATTGTCAAAACCAATACAATATAAAGATTTCTTTACCTTTAGGACTCCACTCAAGGTCTGTTCCATGGACCTGGAAATGTATCAGTCATAATGGTAAAATTAAGTCATATATGAAGTCATTATTTTTACATTTATCTTTCAATGTAAAGTTTTAATTAGATTTTTTTTTTTTTATGTTCTATGCTCTTTTTGTTTAAGAAAACCTTGTTTTTATTGGCCGAAACACAAAATATGCAATATCTTGTTGCGGTACAGCGGGGGAAGAAAACGGCACGGAAGCAAGGACGTTGTTTTGCTCTATTTATTATAATAAACAATATGCAATGAGGCGTGTAACTAAACCAAAATGTGCCCCTCAGTTCCAGTGAAAGGAACTTTGAATGCTCCAGGATACCAAAACATTTTGGACAATTCCACGCTCCCAACCTTGTGGGAACAGTTTGGAGCGGGCCCCTTCTTCTTCCAACATGACTGTGCACAAAGCAAGGTCCATAAAGACATGGATGACAGAGTCTGGTGTGGATGAACTTGACTGGCCTGCACAGAGTCCTGACCTAAACCCGATAGAACACCTTTGGGATGAATTAGAACGGAGACTGAGAGCCAGGCCTCAATGCGCTTTTGGAAGAATGGTGGAAACTTCCATAATACCATTTCTCAATTAAAAAACTGTTACAACTTCAACATTTCTTGACCGATTTAAACAATTCCAACACCAACCGATTCATCCATTCGGGACATTCCGGCTATTAATCATCAATGTTCCCGAAATTCACAAATTTCCAGGAGGTTCCCATTGAAATGAATGTGACATTTTTCCAAGATTCACATTTCCTACATTTTTTTAACCTGTTCAAACCTTTCCAACATCAACACATTCCACTCATCCTGGACATTCAAACTAACACTTTACCAAGTTCCAAACCAAATTCCCGTTTTCCTGGAAATTCACAAATTCCTGGATTTCTGTAAAAATATTATCCATCCATCCATTTTCTACCGCTTGTCCCGTTCGGGGAGGCGGGGGGTGCTGGAGCCTATCTCAGCTGCATTCGGGCGGAAGGCAGGGTACACCCTGGACAAGTCGCCACCTCATCGCAGGGCCTACACAGCAAGACAGACAACATTCACACTCACATAGTGTTTTTATTATAGTATTATATTTAATATTATTTTTTTGTTTGTTTTGTTATTATTGTCCATCCATCTTCTTCTGCTTATCCGAGATCGGGTCGCAGTTAATGTTAATATTAGTATTATTATTAATATTATTATTACGGATGTCCGATAATATCGGCCTGCCGATATTATCGGCCGATAAATGCGTTAAAATGTAATATCGGAAATTATCGGTATCGGTTTTTTGATTATCGGTATCTTTTTTTAATTATTTTTTTAAATTTTTATCTATTTTTAATTAAATCAACATAAAAAACACAAGATACACTTACAATTAATGCACCAACCCAAAAAACTTCCTCCTCATTCACACGAAAGGGTTGTTTCTTTCTGTTATTAATATTCTGGTTCCTACATTATATATCAATATATATCAATACAGTCTGCAAGGGATACAGTCCGTAAGCACACATGATTGTGCGTGCTGCTGCTCCACTAATAGTACTAACCTTTAACAGTTAATGTTACTAATTTTCATTAATTACTAGTTTCTATGTAACTGTTTTTATATTGTTTTACTTTCTTTTTTATTCAAGAAAATGTTTTTAATTTATTTATCTTATTTTATTTTATAATTTTTTTTTTTAAGTACCTTATCTTCACCATACCTGGTTGTCCAAATTAGACATAATAATGTGTTAATTCCACAACTGTATATATCGGTTGATATCGGTATCGGTAATTAAAGAGTTGGACAATATCGGAATATCGGATATCGGCAAAAAGCCATTATCGGACATCCCTAATTATTATTATTATTATAGTTTTATCATTAGTAATAGTATTTTTAGTATAATTTTATGTTATTTGTATTAGTATTAATTATTATTATTATTGATATTATGGTTTTATCATTATTTGTATTTTATTATAATTTAATATTTAATGTTGGTATTATTATTTTTAGTTATTATTGTCCATCCATCCATCTTCTGCCGCTTATCCGAGATCAGGTCGCGGTTAATGTTAATATTAGTATTACTATTAATATTATTCAATCATAAATTGTCGCTACTAACACATTTATTTACCAATTCAGCTCATTTAGGACATCCATGCTATTTATCGCCTTCAAGAAAATTCCCGCTTCTCCCAAAATTCCCAAATTACCAGGAAATTCCCACTGAAACCAATAGGACATTTTACCAAGTTCCACGATTCCCACATTTCTCAACCGATTCAATTAGTTCTAACACCAACATGTTCAGCTCATGAATGTTATTACTTGGCGCCATCTTGGAAGTATGCACTCCAGTCCGTCTCAGTCCGAGGCTGCAGAACGGCGCTAGATAAATAATGGAGGAGGAAGTCGGCGGCCATCACCCAGAAGGAGCATGACTTTGGAGACAAATGAGGACACGCTTCATCCCTCACCATAACCCAGCTTTAAGTGGACAAACCAGATAGCATCTGCTTGTTTTGATCATGTCCGCACAGACCATCTGCCATACCCTGTAGTACATGATGAAGAAGTCAGGGAGGGACTTTTTGTTCATGAATGTAGTGTGTGCTTTATAGGCAGATATGACATCCATGTTTGTATTCATGTCTTCATGCTGCTTGTCTGGCAGAAGTGTTATATTCAAATATAAACACTGCCGCCTGTGCTCTGCGACAAGAATAAAAGATGGAAGCGAGCCTGCAGAGGAGAGGATTAGCCAGGACTTCATGCGTCTGTTTTCATGCCTTCAGACTCTCACGTAGCAGAGTCCTTCACAGGGAGAGCGGCGGGAGATTTGAAAACCGAGGGATGGGTACCCAATTCAGTACTTTTAAAGGTGCCATGTTTCCATACCTTTGTTGCATGTAATGCACAGGTGTGAAAAGTGAAGGCCCGGGGGCCAAATCTGGCCCGCCGCATCATTTTAAGTGGGCCGCGAAAGCCGGGAAATAATATGCGGCAATAAAGTACGTTATCTTTTCTTGCTAAAGGTATATGACAGAAAAACATTGTACTTCATGCGATTGCTTATCTTTTAAACCAGGGGTGTCCAAACTTTTTGACCTGGTGACGACACAAAAAAGGCCAAGAAAAAGCAAACCACACATAGAATAGAATAGAAAGTACTTTATTGATCCCTGGGGTAAATTCAGCTCCACAGTTCACTCAATATAGACAATAAACACTTAAGCATTGTTTCCCACACATTCATTTATTTGTGGCGGCCTGCCACGAAAGAATTACGTCCGCCACAAATAAAATAAAAAAATAAAATAAAATTTTTTTTTTTTATTTTTTTTTTGTCCTGTCCAGCTTCTCAGGCAAATCATATAGTTGATGTAGATGCCCATATAGGCTGTTCAGATTTACCTTACAAAAGAGAAGTGTAGGATACTTCTCTTGTTGCCTTATTTGTATTTGACCACTACTGTTTTCTGTTTATTTGTTACTGACTGTGGCAGGACACCTCTGCCTCTGTTTCACTTTATGTTGCTGGTAAATAATATGGTTGTAGTAGTAGGCTAAAGTTAAATTATTTAGTATGCACTAATTAAAGGGGCAGAGCTTTGAGAGACATTTTATCTTTTATATTTTATAAGATATATTTTTTGTAAGAACCACAATTAATAAATATATTTCAGTGAATAACTTATTGTTCAAATCTGTATATAAATATGTATATAAAGTGTTGTAATTATATTGTAAAATGGATGGATAGATGGATGGATGGACGTTTAAAACAAAACTGTTATTATTAATTAGTAAGTATACATTTTTTGAGCCTTTTTAGAGAAAATCATATTATTGTAGTAAATTACGCAAATTACTCGATGTCATGTGACCACGCCCATAGCCACGCCAATCAATGGCCACGCCCCCACCGCCACAGGTATCTTGGCAGTTTATGGGAAACACTGACTTAAGTATTTTTACATGTGAATAATATAAATACAGTCTATTATACAGCATTATTCACATGTGAATAACAAATACCATCTATTATACAGCATTATTCACATGTGAATAACATAAATACAGTCTATTATACAGCATTATTCACATGTGAATAATATAAATATAGTCTATTATACAGCATTATTCACATGTGAATACCATAAATACAGTCAATTGTACAGCATTATTCACATGTGAATAATATAAATGCAGTCTATTATACAGCATTATTCACATGTGAATGACATAAATACAGTCTATTATACAGCATTATTCACATGTGAATAATATAAATACAGTTTATTATACAGCATTATTCACATGTGAATAACATAGTCTATTATACTGCATTATTCACATGTGACTATAAATAGAGTCTATTATACAGCATTATTCACATGTGAATAACATAAATACAGTCTATTATACAGCATTATTCACATGTGAATAACATAAATACAGTCTATTATACAGCATTATTCACATGTGAATAACATAAATACAGTCTATTATACAGCATTATTCACATGTGAATAATATAAATAGTCTATTATACAGCATTATTCACATGTGTATAATATAAATACAGTCTATAATACAGCATTATTCACATGTGAATAACATAAATACAGTCTATTATACAGCATTATTCACATGTGAATAATGTAGATAGAGTCTATTATAGAGCATTATTCACATGTGAATAATATATATACAGTCTATTATACAGCATTATTCACATGTGAATAACATAGTCTATTATACAGCATTATTCAAATGTGAATATAAATAGTCTATTATACAGCATTATTCACATGTGAATAATAGTCTATTATACAGCATTATTCACATGTGAATAACATAGTCTATTATACAGCATTATTCAAATGTGAATATAAATAGTCTATTATACAGCATTATTCACATGTGAATAACATAAATAGAGTCTATTATACAGCATTATTCACGTGTGAATAATATAAATACAGTCTATTGTACAGCATTATTCACATGTGAATAATATAAATACAGTCTATTCTACATTTAAGTACAGTCAAAAAGCAACAAATGCATTATACAGTCTGATGGCTGTCGGTATGAAGGACTTCCTGTGTCGTTCCGTGTTGCATTTTGGGAGTCTGAGCCTTCCACTGAACGTGCTCATTCTCTCCGCCAGGTCTGAGTGTAGTGGGTGGGCGGTGTTGTCCATAACGGCTAGGAGCTTTGCTAGACTTCTCCTCTCTGACACCACCGCCAGAGAGTCTAGCTCCACTCCCACCACATTACTGGCCTTCTTTACCAGCATGCCCAGCCCGTCATTTCATGGTGGAGTTAACCCTTTTTTTTGTCTGGCTTTAGAGTCATAATTTAGCCGGAAACGTCCTAATCGTACGACGTCACACGTGAAAGTAAATGTTTACTTAACTTTGTTGATGTTGGTTTAACACTGAACGGTGCCTGAAGGAAGCCTCCCCACTGGCGTGTGCTATTTAATCTTTCATAAGATGATCCATAATTTACTCTAATGTGTCTGTGTGCCGTTCTATTTTTACAATCTGGGCCAAAAAGAGGCTGAAAAGCAATGCTGCCGTCATGTCACTACCAGCACGTTTGATATAGCAGCTGCACAGCGTATTTAATTCATCATCGTGCAGAAAGACATCAGTCTCAGGGCTTCTTGTCTGAGTGTGCCTCAAACAGGCAAAATAACCAAGTGCTTGATCGTGACTTTGTCCAAACACACACTTATTGTCAGAGCAGAGCCCGTAAACCACTTTTCTTTTTAGCCAGATTTCCTCCTTTGGTCCGCAGCGGTCGCTGGCATCGCCACGGAAACCAGCGCGTGATCAAGCTGCTGATGTCCAAGCGGGCACCCTGCTGCGCTGCCTAACTTCCTGTAGACCGGGGGGCTGGGGGGGGGGGGCAAACCTCTTCCACTGAGGGCCGCACACTGAACAATCAAAGCACGCTGGGGCCATTTTGATATGTTTCATTTTTAAAACCAATACAATATGTAAATGTTTTCATCTTTCAGAATCAGAATCAGAAATACTTTATTAATCCCTGAGGGGAAATTAGGTGAGAAACAGGTAAATGCTGGGGGGGGAGGGGTGAGAAAAAAAAAATTCAGTCTAAGCCTGGGCCCCTGACTGAGGCCAAGGAGAAAAAAACCCCATAGCCATAGCACACATAAGCATGTGTCTAAGAGGGAAACATCAAAGAACACAAAGGACATTTGTCAGGTTCAAACACTGATGACATCTATTAAACAAGACAAGAAGCAAGGAATTAAACAGAGACAGAATTCAATTTGGCTCAATTGAGGAGAAACGCGTAGACCTGTACCCTTGCACAGTGTCCCACCACGCTCCGACGAAAGATTGTACGCCTCCTCTTTTATTTGGACTTTCCCTGATTACATGGCAACAGCTGTTTCTAAAGGAAGGGGGTCGTAAACAGCCGCTGCCTTTGGTCACAAAACAGTTCAAAGAAAAAGGTGCTTGGAGGGGAGTCAGGTCCTGCTTCCTCTCCGCTTTGTAGATCTCGGGTCAAGACAAAATCTTCCTGTGGATTACAATACATCAAAGAAACCGACACCTTCATGTCACTTCCCATCCTACACAGTGGAGTTTTACAAGCCTTTTGCTTGGTAGGATCAATAGTTGGAAAATGACCAAATTTTAATGGTCAAATCAACGTCACAACCTGACATTGATTAAACGTTGTCAAAAAGCATGTTGTTTCAACGTTATGTTTGAATTGCTCGACGTCAGGACCTAATTCAACAGTGTTGTTTCAATGCCTGCTGGGAAGGAATGAGGAGGGGGCTACAAGAGTGTCTTATATTGAAACAAAAAAACAGGCCAATGCTGTGAAGAGAAGCAATACAACACAAATCACACGAGGACTGATACTTCAACTAAAATTGTTGTTGGACAGGATATTACTAAAATATTCATTTTGCCACAGCGGTTACTGTCAGGTTCAAACACTGATGACATCTTTCAAACAAGACAAGAAGCAAAGAATTAAACAGAGACAGAATTAAATTTGGCTCAATTGAGGAGAGACGTCTGGGCTGTACTCTTGTACAGTCTCCATCACGCTCTGGCGAAAGATTGTACGCCTCCTCTTTTATTTGGACTTCCCCTGATGACATGGCAACAGCTGTTTCTAAGGGACGGGGGTCGTAAACCGCCATCGCCTCTGATTAAAACAGTTCAAAGAAAAGGTCGTAAAACAGTTCAAAGAAAAGGTCCCTGGAGGGGAGTCGGGTCCTGCTTCCTCTTCGCTTTGTAGTTCTCGGGTCAAGACAGTATCTTTCTGTTGATTACAATACATGAAAAAAACAGATTACCTTCATGTTGCTTCCCATCCTACACAGTGGACTTTTTACAAGCCTTCTGCTTGGTAGGATTAAAGACAGCTTTTGTCTGCTCGCCGGGAACTCATGGCAACACAAAGTTTTGTGATAACTTGGATACAATAATTCTGACAGTTACTGTCAGTGTTGTTTGAAAAAAGTGATCTGCTCTACGTGCACACTACAATTTATTGGACTGTTTCTTGCTTCACCACTGTTGACTTATTCACGGATGTCCTCCCTCCACTTACAAGGCAACCATCGGGATTGACTTCCTGTCGAAAACGATGTACCTGGAAGACCGAACGGTAAGACGTGTGTGTGTGTGTGTGTGTGTGTGTGTGTGTGTGTGTGTGTGTGTGTGTGTGTGTGTGTGTGTGTGTGTGTGTGTGTGTGTGTGTGTGTGTGTGTGTGTGTGTGTGTGACTAACTAACGTTGGCGTGTGTAACGTCTTCTGTCCGCCAGGTGAGGCTGCAGCTGTGGGACACGGCGGGACAAGAGCGCTTCAGGAGCCTGATCCCGAGCTACATACGAGACTCCACCGTGGCCGTGGTGGTCTACGACATCACAAGTACGGGTCACGCGCGCGCCTCGGCCTCAAGGTGGCGTTTGTGTTAACCACGGAAGTCTAGGCAGTGCGAGGTGCGGTTATCCCGACCATATGACTAACATTCAATTAGCCAAGTGAAACCAGTCATACCCACTTTAGATGTGACCCACACTATAATGCCAAAAGTATTTGGCCACCCATCCAAATGATGAGAATCAGGTGTCACTTTAATCAGATGATGATTGATAAGAAATTATCGAGTTCGAGCCCATTATCGAATCCTCTTATCGAACCGATTCCTTATGATTATCTTATCGAATCCAGATAGGTTGTTGTATATGGAAAAAAACACAATATTTGGTTTAACAAAAGCTCACTTTTATTTTATAAGAAAAAACTAAAATAAAATAAATATTGACTGTTACCCCCCCTAAAAAAAAATATAAAAAAAATATGGACTGTTGTTACCCAAAGTATATTAAGTGGGATTTTTCAGAAAAACAAATATATACAGTAACACAAAAACAACCTGTCTCTGTGATCACTATAGGTATATAAATAATAATATAGTGTTAAAAAAAATCAGTCCCTTGGGCACAAAATTGAAAATAATACAGCTCTCCAAAAAGTGCACTTCTGCTGCTATTGGAACATACTAACTATACACACAGGCAGACAGCTAACAAACAATCCAAGACGTCTAATAAAGTTCCAAAGCAGATTAATCCATTCAGGCTCTTTATTGTTGTTGATCTTGCTTTGTCTTTTCCTATCTTTACTTTTGTCTTGCACTGGACTGTTTTTTTATTTTTTTTAAACTGAAATACACACAATGACAAATGTATAAGCTATGTGATTCAATTAACATACTGAAATGTAATACACAATATGTAAATATTAGCTTCACACAAATATACAGTACTATCAGCAAACAAATACTTCTGAGTGTTGAAACTATTTCGATGGTGGAAATACACGACTGGCAGCCATTTTAAGTCCTCAAAACATCCATTGAAACAGTGCACAAAAATCGTTTTTTCAATAAACATCTTACTATCAAACTGTAACCACTTTCCACCTTAATATTGAGTTACATAAACAAGTTAAACAGTTTACTTACAGACTTATCTTTTCCAAGGCTTGTAGGAGCTAACACAACTTGTCTACTTCTCAATTGTCTCATGAACTGAACAGACGTCGCCAACCCGGAAGTGCCCAAACTAATGACGCGTAGTATTTTCATATCGCCACAAGGTGTCAGTAAGAGTCTGCAATCAAATGGGCAGAACATTGCCGTCCCACAGGGCATTTCCTGTGGGAAGGGATTCGAATAAAGAACCAACTATTTTTCTTTACTATAGTGGCCTCGATAACGGGAACCGGTTCTTAAAAAGGGATTCGAGTCCATGGAATCGGTTCTTTTCTTATCGAACAACCGGGAGAACCGGTTTCGAACATCATCCCTAGCCACTGGTGTATAAAATCAAGCACTTAGGCATGGAGACTAGAGATGTCCGATATTCTGATATTGTCCACTTCTTAATTACCGATTCCGATATCAACCGATACCGATACATACAGTCGTGGAATTAACACATTATTATGCCTAATTTTGTTGTGATGCCCCGCTGGATGCATTAAACAATGTAACAAGGTTTTCCAAAATAAATCAACTCAAGTTATGGAAAAAAATGCCAACATGGCACTGCCATATTTATTATTGAAGTCACAAAGCGCTTTTTTTTTTTTTATTAAATGCCTCAAAACAGCAGCTTGGAATTTGGGACATGCTCTCCCTGAGATAATCCTGATGCCCACTACAACTATGGGAAATACTACCGTATTTTTCGGACAATAAATCGCAGTTTTTTTCATAGTTTGCGACTTATACTCGGGAGCGACTTATGTGTGAAATTATTAACACATTAGCGTAAAATATGAAATAATATTATTGATCTCATTCACGTAAGAGACTAGACGTACAAGATTTCATGGGATTTAGCGATTAGGAGTGACAGATTGTTTGGTAAACGTATAGCATGTTCTATATGTTATAGTTATTTGAATGACTCTTACCATAATATGTTACGTTAACATACCAGGCACCTTCTCAGTTGGTTATTTATGCCTCATATAACGTACACTTATTCAGCCTGTTGTTCACTATTCTTTATTTATTTTGAATTGCCTTTCAAATGTCTATTCTTGGTGTTGGCTTTTATCAAATACATTTCCCAAAAAATGCGACTTATACTCCAGTGCGACTTATATATGTTTTTTTCCTTCTTTATTGTGCATTTTCTGCCAGTGCGACTTATACTCCGAAAAATACGTTATACTTTGACTTTCACAAAGTGCATTCTTTTTTTTTTTAAACATGCCTCAAAACAACAGCAACAAAAACAATGAAGGCACACAGCTTCAGTCCAGAGTATACTAGAGTCATAAAGTAAACAATAACATAGTCCTCCTTTAGTGCCTGGTAGACTGTATAACAGGAAATTATAAACTGGGCTCAATGTGCCCTGCTCTAACGTATTTGTATGAGTGTAACAAATGTTCTGCAAGCTGGTGGTGAGTGCTTGAAGTGGCCTAGCAGTCAGCCAGAGCTTCTGAAATGCTGCGTTACGACAAGGGTGGTTTTTGTTGTAATTTTGTTTTTTTCTCAGCGGAGTCTTTAAGCGACAACTGTGTGGTACTACTTTTTTTTGCTGTTTGATTGTCATCCATCGTCCGCTTGTATTCATCGTGTATCTCCTTATGATTCTTGAAGAGGTGGGAGATCAAATTGCTCGTATTAAAGGAAGGTTCCTCCTCGCATAACCAACTTTTTGCAGTCTTTGCAAATTGCCAGTTTTATTTTATTTTTTTTTATTTTTATTTTTATTTTATTTTTTTGTCCTGTCCAGCTTCTTTTGCCAGTTTTTTATCCGTCAGAGACACTTTAAAATAATCCCAAACCATGTCGTTAGTCAGTCACCGAGCTCGCTGACTTGTTAGCCACGGCTACAGCACCGGCAACAACACACTCTTGTTGTTGTTATGCTCCGCTCGCGGCGGTTTGATGAGGTCATCAAGCGTCGCCAGTAAACCTCTCATGCTGCAACTCCTGTGTTGTGTGTGGGAGAGGGGAGAGGGGAGGGGCTGCTGACTGGGAGACGCAACTGCTCTGTACTTCTCCCTACGTCCGTGTACCGCTCCGTACAGCGGCGTTTTAAAAAGTCATACATTTTACTTTTTGAAACCGATAATTTCCGATATTACATTTTAAAGCATTTATCGGCAGTCCGATATTATCGGACATCTGTAATGGAGACTGTTTCGAAGTTGTCTTTGTCTTCTTATCCTCTGGCAGACCAGCTGCTTGTGCGGTGTGTTCAGCAGCATCACCACGCCGTCTAGTGTACGACAAGCTCCAGTCCCATCATTATTCGCCACAAAGCTGACTGTCGGCCTTACCTCCACAGACGTGAACTCCTTCCAGCAGACGTCCAAGTGGATCGAAGACGTAAGAACAGAGAGAGGAAGTGATGTCATCATCATGCTGGTGGGCAATAAAACAGACCTGGCAGATAAGAGGTGAGTAGGAAACCCTCCTGGACACATTTTGGCATTTTATTAGAATGGATTACGAAGAGCTGCCTGCTCCTTTTTTATTGTGACTGCAGCCGTTAACATGAATAATTCCCAGTCTTTTTATGTTCGCTGTCAGCCTACTTCCTGTCTTTGGAACAGTGACAAATACTTTGCTTATCTGGTAGTTAGAGATATTCATTTGGGGGTGACAGCACAGCTATAATTCACTGCTGCATGCACAGGAGCGTACGGAAGGATGGTGTGCGTCCATTATGCAACGACGATGAGCACAGCTCGGCGTGGCTTCAGTGGCAGCACACACGCCCGCGTCTGGAAATAGCACCCATCAGGTGGTGCTGTTATGTAAAAATAGTTATTTTCTGCGTGTGGCGTGGTTGTGTGCCAAGATGCCAAGAGCATCACTTAAGTCTGGGGTGTGCAGCTAATGTTTTAACTAGAGATGTCCGATAATATCGCCCCATCCTTGTTTGTGAATGACTGAGCATTTCATGGAATCTACTTTTATACCCAATCATGGCACCCACCTGTTCCCAATTTGCCTGTTCACCTGTGGGATGTTCCAAATAAGTGTTTGATGAGCATTCCTCAACTTTATCAGTATTTATTGCCACCTTTCCCAACTTCTTTGTCACGTGTTGCTGGCATTATATTCTAAAGTTAATGATTATTTGCAAAAAAAAAAAGTTTATCAGTTTGAACATCAAATATGTTGTCTTTGTAGCATATTCAACTGAATATGGGTTGAAAATGATTTGCAAATCATTGTATTGCGTTTATATTTACATCTAACACAATTTCCCAACTCATGGAAATGGGGTTTGTATAAAGACAGTCTATTATACAGCATTATTCACATGTGAATAATATAAATACAGTCTATTATACAGCATTATTCACATGTGAATAATATAAATACAGTCTATTATACAGCATTATTCACATGTGAATTACATAAATAGTCTATTATACAGCATTATTCACATGTGAATATAATAAATACAGTCTATTATACAGCATTATTCACATGTGAATAACATAAATACAGTCTATTATACAGCATTATTCACATGTGAATTACATAAATAGTCTATTATACAGCATTGTTCACATGTGAATAATATAAATACAGTCTATTATACAGCATTATTCACACGTGAATAACATAAATACAGTCTATTATACAGAATTATTCACATGTGAATAACATAAATACAGTCTATTATACAGCATTATTCACATGTGAATAATATAAATATAGTCTATTATACAGCATTATTCACATGTGAATAACATAAATACAGTCTATTATACAGCATTATTCACATGTGAATAATATACTGTAAATACAGTCTATTATACAGCATTATTCACATGTGAATAATATAAATACAGTCTATTATACAGCATTATTCACGTGTGAATAATATAAATACAGTCTATTATACAGCATTATTCACATGTGAATAATATAAATACAGTCTATTACACAGCATTATTCACATGTGAATAATTTAAATACAGTCTATTATACAGCATTATTCACATGTAAATAATATAAATACAGTCTATTACACAGCATAATTCACATGTGAATAATTTAAATACAGTCTATTATACAGCATTATTCACATGTGAATAACATAAATAGTCTATTATACAGCATTATTCACATGTGCATTACATAAATAGTCTATTATACAGCATTATTCACATGTGAATAATATAAATACAGTCTATTATACAGCTTTATTCACATGTGAATAACATAAAGACAGTCTATTATACAGCAATATTCACATGTGAATAATATAAATACAGTCTATTATACAGCATTATTCACATGTGAATAATATAAAGACAGTCTATTATACAGCATTATTCACATGTGAATAATATAAATACAGTCTATTATACAGCTTTATTCACATGTGAATAATATAAATACAGTCTATTATACAGCATTATTCACATGTGGATAACATAAAGACAGTCTATTATACAGCAATATTCACATGTGAATAATATAAATACAGTCTATTATACAGCATTATTCACATGTGAATAATATAAAGACAGTCTATTATACAGCATTATTCACATGTAAATAATATAAAGACAGTCTATTCTACATTTAAGTACTGTCAAAAAGGAACATATGCATTATACAGTCTGATAGCTTTCGGTATGAAGGACTTCCTGTGTCGTTCCGTGTTGCATTTTGTAGAAATGCAAATAGAAATCCTCCATTTCAGGGTCAAACTTGGTATGATCATAACACCTTCTTAGCTGTGCAGGTTGGTTGAGGATGACCATGATGACGCTCCTTGCTGTACTGGCAGGCACATCACCATTGAGGAAGGCGAGCAGCGGGCTAAAGAGCTGAGCGTCATGTTCATAGAGACCAGCGCCAAGACAGGTTTCAACGTCAAACAGGTAGGAGAGCAGCTCCCATATTTTTCACCCCATCTTAATATCACATTCATCTTTATCTATTGAAGCGGGAATTTAGGGGTATTGTGGCCAAACAGCTCAATTTTTGTTTCATCCGACCACAGAACTTTCCTCCACAATACCCAGCAATATGTTTTAGAGGAGAAAAGGTCAGGCTTTTAATCCCAGGAACACCATTCCTACCGTCAAGCATGGTGGTGGTAGTATTATGCTCTGGGCCTGTTTTGATGAATGTTTTTTGTGACCAACAAGTATGTGCTCCAATCACTCTATCACAAAAAAATAAGAGTTGTAGAAATGATTGGAAACTCAAGACAGCCATGACATTATGTTCTTTACAAGTGTATGTAAACTTTTGACCACGACTGTAGATGTCATGTATAAGGATGTCCTTATCTGATATTGATATTGATATCAGCAACAAAAACATGTATTCAATGGTATCGGCTTGCATGTAAAATGTCCGATACAAGCAGTCCGGCAGCGTGGTTACTTGCCTGAATGTCCGCCAATAAGCACACCAGGTTGGTCTTTTCTTCTATTTTAGTCAAGTAAAAAAGGTAAGCATGCTAGGCTATAGGCTACTAAAGAGCCAGCAGCTGCACAACAGCTAAGCACACTAAATGAAACAATATTGCAGTCTAAAACCAGACATCTGTCAATATAAACAAGTATCAAATAAGTATTACTTACACATACAAAGTCTCCACAGCAGTATTAGAAAGTACCCAGTAACAAACGTGTCCGCATGACTGCATCATGAGCTTAACGTCCTAAATAATTGTGGCCACTAAGTGTCACCAAAAACTTCCACCCAAAGATTAGTGTTTTCCATACCCAACATTATCATCTAAGTCATTTCACTTGATTCAATATTTTCTAACATTGCACACCACAAACTATTACAATTATAGACAATTATTAGTGCTGATATCGGCTCGGATTATTATCGGTATCGGCCAATACTCAAGGCTCAAATATCGAATTGGTATCGGAAGTAAAAGAAGTTGTATGGGAGCCACCGAGTCATGTATCTGTCAGGTTCAAACACTGATGACCTCTATTAAACAGACAAGAAGCTAGGAATTAAACAGACAGAATTCACTTTAGCTAATTGAGGAGAAACTTCTGGGCTGTACTCTTTGTACAGTCTTCCAAAACGCTCTGACGAAAGGTTGCACGCCTCCTCTTTTATTTGGACTTTCCCTGATTACATGGCAACAGCTGTTTCTAAAGGAAGGGGGGTCATAAACAGCCGTTGCCCTTGGTCACAAAACAGTTCAAAGAAAAGGTGCCTGGAGTTTGCGTCAGGTCCTGCTTCCTCTCCGCTTTGTAGATCTCGGGTCAAGACAAGATCTTCCTGTGGATTACAATAGATCAAAGAAACCGACACCTTCATGTCGCTTCCCATCCTACACAGTGGAGTTTTACAAGCCTTCTGCTTGATAGGATCAAAGACAGCTTTTGTCCTCTCGCCGGGAACTCATGGCAACACAAAG
>NC_084757.1:8854799-8869799 GCF_033978785.1 Entelurus aequoreus | reverse complement strand
GAAAATAGTGCAATATTACAGAAACAGAAAGAATATGAGAAATAGTTCCCAATTTCATAAGAAAAAGTCGACACATTGTGAGAAAAAGATTGCTTTTAGGTAAAAAAAAAAAAGTTGAATTTTTTGTTTGTAATTGGTTTTTAATCTTCTTTATTTACTTCGTTATTACAGTATGTCTCTATGTACATATTTATTTATTTTTTTAATAATTTGTGGCCAAAGGGGGCGCGTTTCAATTTCTTACACACACTTGTTATTTCATATGTTGACCAGAGGGGGAGCACTTTTAAACGCGACACACAGTCAATGTGAAAAATCCCTCCTTTTTGGGAGCACCCTCATTTTGATAGATGTCACCACAAATGAGACATTGTCTATTAGATGCATTGTTATTGATTTATGTCATCACTTGTTCACACCTCCTCATATGGAAGGTACTTTTCCTTCTTCATGTCTCAAGGAGGGTAGAAATACAAGAACACACACACACACACCAGTGTGTTACCTTGTGTACATGTGCACTCTCTTGTAAATATGTGAGCCCAGGACAAACTTTGACCTTTGACACTGCATGGGACGAGGACCACTTTTGTTACTTTCATAGTGCAGCCTCTAAAGTGGAACACGTTGCCATGGTGATTGTCATATAGTGTACGTGCGATGATGATATTCCATTACCGTCTATATCAGGGGTGTCCAAACTTTTTCCACTGAGGGCCGCTCACTTAAAAAAAATCAAAAGATTTTGGGGGCCATTTTGATATTTTTCAATTCTAAAACCAACACAATGTACTGTTTGAACCTGTTTAGTGAATGTTAAAGTTCCCGGGGACTCCAAATACACTATATTGCCAAAAGTATTTGGCCACCCATCCAAATGATGACAATCAGGTGTCCTAATCACAGGTGTATCAAATCAAGCACTTAGGCATGGAGACTGTTTCTACAAACATTTGTGAAAGAATGGGCCGCTTTCAGTGATTTCCAGCGTGGAACTGTCATAGGATGCCACCTCTGCAACAAATCCAGTCGTGAAATTTCCTCGCTCCTAAATAGGGATGTCCGATAATGGCTTTTTGCCGATATCCGATATTCCGATATTGTCCAACTCTTTAATTACCGATACCGATATCAACCGATACCGATATCAACCGATATATGCAGTCGTGGAATTAACACATTATTATGCCTAATTTGGACAACCATGTATGGTGAAGATAAGGTACTTTTTTAAAAAAATAATAAAATAAGATAACTAAATTAAAAACATTTTCTTGAATAAAAAAGAAAGTAAAACAATATAAAAACAGTTACATAGAAACTAGTAATTAATGAAAATGAGTAAAATGAACTGTTAAAGGTTAGTACTATTAGTGGAGCAGCAGCACGCACAATCATGTGTGCTTACGGACTGTATCCCTTGCAGACTGTATTGATATATAATGTAGGAACCAGAATATTGATAACAGAAAGAAATGGGGGGAGGGAGGTTTTTTGGGTTGGTGCACTAATTGTGAGTGTATCTTGTGTTTTTTATGTTGATTTAATAAAACCCCCCCCAAAAAAACGATACAGATAATAAAAAAACCGATACCGATAATTTCCGATATTACATTTTAACGCATTTATCGGCCGATAATATCGGCAGGCCGATATTATCGGACATCCCTACTCCTAAATATTCCAAAGTCAACTTTATTATAAGAAAAGTGGAAGAGTTCAGGAACAACAGCAACTCAGCCACCAAGTGGTAGGCCAGGTAAACTGACAGAGAGGTCAGCATAGTGCAAAGACTTTCTGCACAGTCAGTTGCTACAGAGCTCCAAACTTCATGTGGCCTTCCAATTAGCCCACGTACAGTACGCAGAGAGCTTCATGGAATGGGTTTCCATGGCCGAGCAGCTGCATCTAAGCCATACATCACCAGCGTGAGATGCAGTGGTGTAAAGCATGTCGCCACTGGACTCTAGAGCAGTGGCAACGCCTTCTCTGGTGTGATGAATCGCGCTTTTCCATCTGGCAATCTGATGGACCAGTCTGGGTTTGGAGGTTGCCAGGAGAACGCTACATTTCGGAGTGTGAAATTTGGCAGAAGTTGGGCTTAACCCCTTAGTTCCTAGTAGAACTTTGAATGCTCCAGGATACCAAAACATTGTGGACAATTCCATGCTCCCAACCTTGTGGGGACAGTTTGGAGCGGGCCCCTTCCTCTTCCAACATGACTGTGCACCAGTGCACAAAGCAAGGTCCATAAAGACATGGATGACAGAGTCTGGTGTGGATGAACTTGACTGGCCTGCACAGAGTCCTGACCTGAAACCCGATAGAACACCTTTAGGATGAATTAGAACGGAGACTTGAGAGCCAGGCCTTCTCCACCAACATCAGTGTGTGACCTCACCAATGCGCTTTTGGAAGAATGGTGGAAAATTCCTATAAACACACTCCGCAACCTTGTGGACAGCCTTCCCAGAAGAGTTGAAGCTGTAATAGCTGCAAAAGGTGTCATATTGAACCCTATGGGTTAGGAATGGGATGGCACTTCAAGTTCATATGTGAGTCAAGGCAGGTGGACAAATACTTTTGGCAATATAGTGTAAATGTAAAATGGTACACTGCAGTTTTGTCAAAACTTGGACAACAAATCAATACCAACCCACAAAATTATTGTTTTTAGCGTAGTTCGCCCTTAACCCGGACACAGAAGTCCTGCCTGATGAATATGTCTTAATAAAAACAATACAAACATGTAACAAGGACTTAATTTAACACCGATTATGTTGAATACGCTTTGTCAAAATTGCGATGTAGCGAGGGTTGACTGTATTCCAAAGCAAGTCCCAATATTAGGACTTTTAAATCTCATAATTTCATCTTTCTTATTCCATTATTTCGGCTTTTTAGCTGACAATTATGAGTTTTTGTCTAAAAATGTCAACTTTCTTACCTCATTATTTCGATGTTTATCTCATAATTAGGGCTTTTTTTTCCTCGTAATTTTAACTTAATTACAAACCCCGTTTCCATATGAGTTGGGAAATTGTGTTAGATGTAAATATAAACGGAATACAATGATTTGCAAATCCTTTTCAACCCATATTCAGTTGAATATGCTACAAAGACAACATATTTGATGTTCAAACTCATAAACTTTTTTTTTTTTTTTGCAAATAATCATTAACTTTAGAATTTGATGGCAGCAACACGTGACAAATAAGTTGGGAAAGGTGGCAATAAATACTGATAAAGTTGAGGAATGCTCATCAAACACTTATTTGGAACATCCCACAGGTGTGCAGGCTAATTGGGAACAGGTGGGTGCCATGATTGGGTATAAAAGTAGATTCCATGAAAGGCTCAGTCATTCACAAACAAGGATGGGGCGAGGGTCACCACTATGTCAACAAATGCGTGAGCAAATTGTTGAACAGTTTAAGAAAAACCTTTCTCAACCAGCTATTGCAAGGAATTTAGGGTATTCACCATCTACACTCCGTAATATCATCAAAGGGTTCAGAGAATCTGGAGAAATCACTGCACGTAAGCAGCTAAGCCCGGGACCTTCCATCCCTCAGGCTGTACTGCATCAACAAGCGACATCAGTGTGTAAAGGATATCACCACATGGGCTCAGGAACACTTCAGAAACCCACTGTCAGTAACTACAGTTGGTCGCTACATCTGTAAGTGCAAGTTAAAACTCTCCTATGCAAGGCGAAAACCGTTGATCAACAACACCCAGAAACGCCGTCGGCTTCGCTGGGCCTGAGCTCATCTAAGATGGACTGATACAAAGTGGAAAAGTGTTCTGTGGTCTGACGAGTCCACATTTCAAATTGTTTTTGGAAACTCTGGACGTCGTGTCCTCCGGACCAAAGAGGAAAAGAACCATCCGGACTGTTCTAGGTGCCAAGTGGAAAAGCCAGCATGTGTGATGGTATGGGGGTGTATTAGTGCTCAAGACATGGGTAACTTACACATCTGAGAAGGGGCCATTAATGCTGAAAGGTACATACAGGTTTTGGAGCAACATATCTTGCCATCCAAGCAACGTTACCATGGACGCCCCTGCTTATTTCAGCAAGACAATGCCAAGCCACGTGTTACATCAACGTGGCTTCATAGTATAAGAGTGCGGGTACTAGACTGGCCTGCCTGTAGTCCAGACCTGTCTCCCATTGAAAATGTGTGGCGCATTATGAAGCCTAAAATAGCACAAGGGAGACCCCCGGACTGTTGAACAACTTAAGCTGTACATCAAGCAAGAATGGGAAAGAATTCCACCTGAGAAGCTTCAAAAATGTGTCTCCTCAGTTCCCAAACCTTTACTGAGTGTTGTTAAAAGGAAAGGCCATGTAACACAGTGGTGAACATGCCCTTTCCCGACTACTTTGGCACGTGTTGCAGCCATGAAATTCTAAGTTAATTATTATTTGCAAAAAAAAAAAAAATGAACATCAAATATGTTGTCTTTGTAGCATATTCAACTGAATATGGGTTGAA
The DNA here is from genome assembly GCF_033978785.1 of Entelurus aequoreus. Taxonomy (NCBI): domain Eukaryota; kingdom Metazoa; phylum Chordata; class Actinopteri; order Syngnathiformes; family Syngnathidae; genus Entelurus; species Entelurus aequoreus. The sequence continues at coordinate 8,865,297 of NC_084757.1, read as the reverse complement.
AAGGATTTGCAAATCATTGTATTCTGTTTATATTTACATCTAACACCATTTCCCAACTCATATGGAAACGGGGTTTGTACTTTTTTTTTAATAGTTATGAATTTTTGGTCTCATAATTGAGTCTTATTTCATAATTTTGATCTCATAATTAGGACTTATCTCATAATTTCAACTTTCTTATCCCATAATTTCAACTTTTTATCTAATAATTTCAACTTTAATTATTTCGATTTGTATCTCATAATTAGGACTTTTTTTATATTTAGAATTTTTACTTTTTATTTAATAATTAGGACTTTTTTTATATTTAGAATTTTTACTTTTTATTTAATAGTTAGGAATTTTTCCTAATTTAGATTTTTGATCTCATAATTATGACTTATCTCCTAATTTCGACTTTTATCCCAATATTAGGATTTTTAAATCTCATAATTTCAACTTTCTTATCCCACAATTTCGGCTTTTTAGCTCACAATTATGAGTTTTTGTCTAAAAATGTCAACTTTCTTACCTCATTATTTCGATGTTTATCTCATAATTAGGGCTTTTTTTATTTCATCATTTTGATCTCATAATTATGACTTATCTCATAATTTCAATTTTCTTATCCCACAATTTTGACTTTTTAGCTCATAATTATGACTTTTTATCTAATAATTTCAACTTTAATTATTTCGATTTTTATCTCATAATTAGGACTTTTTTATATTTAGAATTTTTACTTTTTATTTAATAGTTATGAATTTGTTGGTCTCATAATTATGAGTCTTATTTCATAATTTAGATTTTTGATCTCATAATTATGACTTATCTCCTAATTTCGACTTTTAGCCCAATATTGCGTACGTCAACACTCCTTAGTTGGACCACGTCTGGGGACGCATTGTGTTCCACTTTAGAGGCTCCACTGCAGCTGGGGGGAATTGAAATGTCAAATATTACATGTCAAAGACTTTGTAAGTCACTCGCCACACGTCCATCACGTGTACATAAAGATTTCTTTCACCGCGGGAATGTTTGATCTCCATTTGGCGGTGGAGGGCAGGGCCATGGCCTGAATAAACATGTCCTACCCAACACTGCATTCGCTTCATCCTATGGAGCCTTCTTTGTTGGTGGGCTAAAAAATGGATCACGAGCACATTTTCCTCCTGCAGGTTCAGCTGCTGCTCCTGGTCCTGACGGTGGTCCTGATCCTCCAGGCCGCATGATCCAACATAGGGCTGTCCCACGTGCGGCCCGCAGCTTATTGTGGGGAAAACAGTAAACATGTAAGATAAAATGACGTTATGTCATGAGAAAAAGCTAACATTTTGATACTAATAATTAATAATGCTGTATAATGTCACACAAAAATACTGTTTTTTTAACAAAAAGTTTTCAAGCTCTGACCCTTACAAAAAATTCAAAAAAACGGACTTGCTTCAGCAGCACAATTCTGGTGCTGTAGTTGTAGGAGATGTCTCAAAACGTCATCACGAGTCCTGACTAAACCCGTAAATGTAAGAAAATGCATATTTTCAGAAATTTTTTTTTTGCTAAAATGTCGTAAGGGGGGACCCTTACAAAAAATTCCAAAAAACGGACTTGCTTCAGCAGCACAATTCTGGTGCTGTAGTTGTAGGAGATGTCTCAAAACGTCATTAGGAGTCCCGACTAAACCTGAAAATGGAAAAAAATGCATATTTTACGAAAACATTTTTTTGCTAAAATGTCGTAAGGGGGGACCCTTACAAAAAATTCCAAAAAACGGACTTGCTTCAGCAGCACAATTCTGGTGCTGTAGTTGTAGGAGATGTCTCAAAACGTCATCAGGAGTCCCGACTAAACCCGTAAATGTAAGAAAATGCATATTTTCATTAAAAAAATTTTTTGCTAAAATGTCGTAAGGGTGGACCCTTACAAAAAATTCCAAAAAACGGACTTGCTTCAGCAGCACAATTCTGGTGCTGTAGTTGTAGGAGATGTCTCAAAACGTCATCAGGAGTCCCGACTAAACCCGCAAACGTAAGAAAATGTAAGAAAATGCATATGTTACGAAAAAAAAAAGTTGCTAAAATGTCATAAAAAAATTCAAAAAAACGGACTTGCTTAAGCAGCACAATTCTGGTGCTGTAGTTGTAGGAGATGTCTCAAAACGTCATCAGGAGTCCCGAATAAACCCGTAAATGTAAGAAAATGCATATTTTACAAAAAAAAATTTTGCTAAAATGTAAGGGGGGACCCTTACAAAAATTTTTTAAAAACGGACTTGCTTCAGCAGCACAATTCTGGTGCTGTAGTTGTAGGAGATGTCTTAAAACGTCATAAGGGGTCCTGATTAAACCTGTAAATGTAAGAAAATGTAAGAAATGCATATTTTACGAAAAAAAATATTTTGATAAAATGTCGTAAAAAAATTCAAAAAAACGGATTTGCTTCAGCAGCATAATTCTGGTGCTGTAGTTGTAGGAGATGTCTCAAAACGTCATCAGGAGTCCCGACTAAACCCGTAAATGTAAGAAAATGTAAGAAAATGCATTTTTTACGAAAAACATTTTTTGCTAAAATGTCGTAAGGGGGGGACCCTGTCGTAAAAATTCCAAAAAACGGACTTGCTTCAGCAGTACAATTCTGGTGCTGTAGTTGTAGGAGATGTCTCAAAACGTCATCAGGAGTCCCGACTAAACCCGAAAATGGAAGAAATTAGAAGAAAATGCATATTTTACGGAAAAAAAATATTTTGCAAAATGTCGTAAAAAAAATTCAAAAAAACAGACTTGCTTCAGCAGCACAATTCTGGTGCTGTAGTTGTAGGAGATGTCTCAAAACGTCATCAGGAGTCCCGAATAAACCCGTAAATGTAAGAAAATGCATTTTTTAAGAAAAACATTTTTTGCTAAAATGTCGTAAGGGGGGACCCTGTCGTAAAAATGCCAAAAAACGGACTTGCTTCAGCAGCACAATTCTGGTGCTGTAGTTGTAGGAGATGTCTCAAAACGTCATCAGGAGTCCCGACTAAACCCGTAAATGTAAGAAAATGCATTTTTTAAGAAAAACATTTTTTGCTAAAATGTCGTAAGGGGGGACCCTGTCGTAAGAATTCCAAAAAACTGACTTGCGTGCTGTAGTTGTAGGAGATGTCTCAAAACGTCATCAGGAGTCCCGACTAAACCCGTAAATGTAAGAAAATGCATTTTTTAAGAAAAACGTTTTTTGCTAAAATGTCGTAAGGGGGGACCCTGTCGTAAAAATGCCAAAAAACGGACTTGCTTCAGCAGTACAATTCTGGTGCTGTAGTTGTAGGAGATGTCTCAAAACGTCATCAGGAGTCCCTACAAAACCTAAAAATGGCATAAAATGCTTTTTTTGGGAAAACTTTTTTTTTTACAAAAAAAATTTCAAAAAACGGACTTGTTTGAGCAGCACAATTCTGGTGCTGTAGTTGTAGGAGATGTCTCAAAACGTCATCAGGAGTCCCGACTAAACCCGTAAATGTAAGAAAATGTAAGAAAATGCATTTTTTACGAAAAACATTTTTTGCTAAAATGTCGTAAGGGGGGACCCTGTCGTAAAAATTCAAAAAAACGGACTTGCTTCAGCAGCACAATTCTGGTGCTGTAGTTGTAGGAGATGTCTCAAAATGTCATCAGGAGTCCCGACTAAACCCGAAAATGGAAGAAATTAGAAGAAAATGCATATTTTACGGAAAAAAAATATTTTGCTAAATGTCGTAAAAAAAATTCAAAAAAACGGACTTGCTTCAGCAGTACAATTCTGGTGCTGTAGTTGTAGGAGATGTCTCAAAACGTCATCAGGAGTCCCGACTAAACCCGTAAATGTAAGAAAATGTAAGAAAATGCATTTTTTAAGAAAAACATTTTTTGCTAAAATGTCGTAAGGGTAAGATAATTAATTATCTAAATTATCTCAATTGCATGTCAGACATGTTTTTATTAATCTCATTTTTTTATTATTCAATTATTATTTTTTTATTGTATCAATTGCAGTTTTTTTTTAATTTATTATCTCAACTGCAATTAGTCAGACCAGGAGAGCTGATTGGTCAACACTCACAATGAATCAATTATCTATCTTTCTATTCCCGCCCCTCCCAGCCAACTTTAGCCTCAGCAAGGAGGAGGAGCTAACCCCCGAGGTTACCCTTGACTTTTGGACTATTTGTTATTATTATTACTCATACTTACCTTTTTAACTATAAGTTAATTAACCAGCTACCACTTGACTTTACTCTGTGTGGGGGAGGTGAAACACCCCCACATAACGCTACTCCCCTCCCTTGCTTGGACCTTGGACTGGGATTGAACCCATGAACCCTTTGTTGGGAGCTAGATGTTTAACCATTCAGCTATCCTCGGCCATACAATTGCCAGATTTCCGGGCCCCAATGACATATATAATTGAGAACTGTCTCAGTAAACTTTCATTTAAAAGACTAATTGCTCCGAGTGGATATTTAGTAGTAGTAGAGTGACCTGACTGGGATTGAACCCAGAACCCTTTGATTGAGAGATAGCTGTTTAACCATTCAGCCATCTTTGCTCTTTTTGTTGCCAGATTTCCGGGCCCCAATGACATATATAATTGAGAACTGTCTCAGTAAACTTTCATTTAAAAGATTAATTGCTCTGAGTGGATATTTAGTAGTTGTAGAGTGACCAGACTGGGATTGAAACCAGAACCCTTTGATTGTAAGCTAGCTGTTTAACCATTCAGCCATTCTTGTTCTTGTTATTACCAGATTCCCGGGCCCCAATGACATATATATTTGAGAACTGTCTCAGTAAACTTTCATTTAAAAGACTAATTGCTCCGAGTGGATATTTAGTAGTTGTAGAGTGACCTGACTGGGATTGAACCCAGAACCCTTTGATTGAGAGGTAGCTGTTTAACCATTCAGCCATCTTTGCTCTTTTTGTTGCCAGATTTCCGGGCCCCAATGACATATATAATTGAGAACTGTCTCAGTAAACTTTCATTTAAAAGATGAATTGCTCTGAGTGGATATTTAGTAGTTGTAGAGTGACCTGACTGGGATTGAACCCAGAGCTCTTTGATTGTAAGCTAGCTGTTTAACCATTCAGCCATTCTTGTTCTTTTTATTACCAGGTCTGATAGGCTTGCCAAGCCGAAGTAAGCAAGGGTGGGGAAGGGCATTATGTGGGCTTGTATCACCTCCCCCACACAGAATCAAGTGGTAGCTGGTTAATTAACTCATGGTAAGTATGGGTAATAACAAATTTAGAATTATTTTTTAATTAATCAATCCAACAAAACAATACACAGCAATACCATAACGATGCAATCCAATTCCAAAACCAAACCCGACCCAGCAACACTCAGAAGTGCAATAAACAGAGCAATTGAGAGGAGACACAAACATGACACAGAACAAACCAAAAGTAGTGAAACAAAAATGAATATTATCAACAACAGTATCAATATTAGTTACAATTTCAACATAGCAGTGATTACAAATCCCTCATTGACATTATCATTAGACATTTATAAAAAAAAATTAAAAAAAAGAACAATAGTGTCACACTGTGTCCAATATTTTCACAAAGATAAAATAAGTCATATTTTTGGTTCATTTAATAGTTAAAACAAATTTACATTAATGCAATCAGTTGATAAAACATTGTCCTTTACAATTATAAAAGCTTTTTACAAAAATCTACTACTCTGCTTGCATGTCAGCAGACTGGGGTAGATCCTGCTGAAATCTATGTATTCCATGAATGGACAATCCTTTTCAATCCTGCTGAAATCTATGTATTCCATGAATGGACAATCCTTTTCAATCCTGCTGAAATCTATGTATTCCATGAATGGACAATCCTTTTCAATCCTGCTGAAATCTATGTATTCCATGAATGGACAATCCTTTTGAACCGGGAAAAAATCCTTTTTGAATCGACAATCGTGTTGAATTGAAGAAAAATCGATTTTTTTGCAAGATGGCACTAAGATATTTGACTCCTAAGTTGAAGTCTAGTTTTGGCTCTGCAAGAGTGGGTTTTTTTTTTTACAAATCCTATCTGAAAAGGATTTTGATTGATTGAGACTTTTATTAGTAGGTTGCACAGTGAAGTACATATTCCGTACAATTGACCACTAAATGGTAACACCCCAATAGTTTTTCAACTTGTTTAAGTCGGGGTCCACTTAAATGGATTCATGATACAGATATATACTATCATATATACTATCATCATAATGCAGTCATCACACAAGATAATCACATTGAATTATTGACATTATTTACAGGATAGGGCGTACGTTCCCCTCCAGAGTCTATTGCTGTCATTAAAAGACACTTGGGCAATAGCCAGAGGTGTTTCTTCACATGTCTGCTCCTCTAAATAAGGGACACTCAGACTGCGAAGTCTGGGACGCTAAATAAGGCACACTTGCAAATAATGCCTTTCTTTATGTGTGCAATTGCGGCAGAAGTCCACAGGAGGGCGCACGTTCCCCTCCAGGCTATTGCTGTCATTTTAAGACACGTGGCGGAAGTGGCTCACCTGAGCAGGTGAAAACAATCAGTCAATCACAATCACATCTAAAACATCCAATAAATAGACTGCAACAGTCAGAAGTTTACAAGCAGGATGGAAGCAGCAAGCGAGGTAAGAAGGAGCTATTTTCTTTACAACTTGTTTCAAGTTGAAATCAGAGATGACAGATCTTACTTTATCTTCCTGGTTCTTGTATCACTACGTGATTGATTGAAACTTTATTAGTAGATTGCACAGTGAAGTACATATTCTGTACAATTGACCACTAAATGGTAACACCCCAATAAGTTTTTCCACTTGTTTAAGTCCACGTTAATCAATTGATGGTAACTACAAATGCATGTCAAGTTGATCAACAATTCTCCAGTGCAATACCAGTACTGACATGAAGGCTAAAAGGGCATTAATGGGAGCCTTAAAAAAAAAAAAAAAAAAGAAGTAACTAAATAGTTACTTTTCACAGTAACGCTGGTCGCCCCCGTGAAGGAAATACATTTTTGGCAGGCGTTCACATTTTGCCGCAACACCCCTAAAGGGACATGCATGGGTAAAGTCCTAGTTGAGGAATGTCTTCCACTAATGTTGAACAACTTCCATGTTTAAAGTCTTCCTTAGAAAAGGTAAGCAGGCACACATGCAGCAGAATGTGTGGCATTTTTTACAGCCAAAATATTGTGTCCAAAAAACACACAAACTCAGCGTCATGTTCTAAATCAGAAATAAAAGAATAAGACCGGGAAATATTTTCACACATTCATGAGTTAGTCACTCCTCTGTTCCACAGAAATATCCTGCAGTTATCTTGCCATATATACAGTATGATTGCTGTGTGGATTTACTTGTGTTGAACAGGACGTTAAACGGGTGGCACACGAGGTGATGGACGCCAGGGACATGGCGGAGTACAGGAGGCAGGAAGAGTCTCTGCGAGCGGACAAAAGAAGGCTGCAAGAACGGCTGCAGGGGGTCAGGGAAAACAAGAAAAAGGTCAAAGCTGAGATTCGCCAGCTTAAATTAAAATGTAAGGAACGTAGATTCTACAATCTGACATTACAATATTGTTAAGTTTAAGCAATCTCTTGCAGTGGATCAGCTGCACACCCAACATGAGCTCTCCCAGCTGAGAAAAAGGTATGACTACTTGAGTGGGCTGATAATTAACTGTTTCATTTGTAACTTGTATTTTTGTATCTTACCTTAACTGACACTTGTATTTCTGTTTGGAGAGTGAATCGCAGCAAACGGCGGGGCGAGCAGCAGAGATAATCAGTCAGATTGTAGAATCTACGTTCCTTACATTTCAAGTCAAGCTTTGCAATCTCAGCTTTGACCCTTTTCTTTTTCTGCCTTACCGTCTGCAGCCGTTCTTGCAGCCTTTTTCTGGCCGCACGCAGAGACTTTCTGCTTCCTGTACTCAAGCCATGTCCATGGCGTCCTCCATCACCTCAAGAAAATAAAAAGTCAACTCTGCTCAAGTATGATTTTGATTGATTGAGACTTTTATTAGTAGGTTGCACAGTGAAGTACATATTCCGTACAATTGACCACTAAATGGTAACACCCCAATACGTTTTTCCACTTGTTAAAGTCCGGGTCCACTTAAATCAAGTCATGATACAGATATATACTATCATCATAATAGTCATCACACAAGATAATCATCAGAGTATATACATTGAATTATTTACATTCTGGGATGGGGGGGTTAGGTTTGATTGATATCAACACTTCAGTCATCAACAATTGTATCAGAGAAATGGACATTGAAACAGTGTAGGTCTGACTTGGTAGGATATGTACAGCAAGTAGTGGACACACACACACACACACACACACACACACACACCAGAAAGCATAAGAAAAAGTATCTACCTTTTGGTAACATTTGATTTTTTTTGGATTTTTTTTATAATTAATTTATTATTCAATCAACACAACAATGCAATCCAATTCCAGAAGCAAACCCGCCCCAGCAACACTAAGAACAACAAGAAACAGCAATTGAGGACACAAACATGACACGGAACAATCCAAATGTAGTGAAACAAAAATGAACATCGACAACAGCAATACTAATAATTTCAACATAGTGATTAAAAATCCCTCATTGATATTAAAAACATGAATAAAATGAGAAAAGAACAATAGTGTGACAGTGGCTTACACTTGCATCACATCTCATAAGCTTGACAACACACTGTGTCCAATATTTTCCACAATGATATAATAAGTCATATTTTGGTTCATTTAATAGTTGAAACAAATTGAAATAATGGATCCCATATTCCAATATATGACTCAGTATCTGAGATAAATGCAGTTTGTTCTACTGATATCATCTCCATAGCTTGTGTGCACCAGTCAGTATGAGTTGGACTATCAACATCTATCCATTTTTTAAATATTACCCTTTTTGTTATGATGCATATTGAAAGAAAAGCATTTTTACTCTTTGATGACACGTTACTAAATTGATGGAGATCCCCAAGAATACAAGTTTGCAGTGTCATTGGGATGTTTATATTAAGGACTGTGATTGCTTCTTTTGTTGTTTTCAACCATAACTCTTTTATTCTCTGACATTCCCACAATAAATGAACAAGAGTTGCCTCACTTCATACATAACTTGCTATCTACCACACTAATTTTAAACAGCTGAGAAGATGTCAAATACAATCTATTCAATATCTTAAATTGAGTCAGCTTATCTTTAATGCTTCTAAAGGGCTTGTGTGTCAGCATGTCTGTGATCTTTTAATTATTTTTTTATTTTTTATAAATAGATTTAATTTATTATTTTTTTTAAATATATTTTATTAATATTATTATTATTATTATGTATTTATTTATTTTATTTATTTAATCCCCTACCTCAGGGGGGGGACTCGGCGGGGCGGTTGCTGGTTGTTCCATCTCCATCGTTGGGGTCCCTGCGGGTGGGGTGGGTGGTTCCTGTGGCCCCGTGCTGGGTGGTCCTGTGGCGGCCGGCTTGGGTGGGGTGGCCGTGGGCTGGCCTCGCCGCGCTCTCCGGGGGTGGGGGGGGGCTCGTGGGTGCCCTGTTGCCGGTGGGGCGGGGGCGGTCTTCCCGTCCGGTTGCGGGGGGTCTCCGGGCCCCTCGGGCGGGGCGTCCCGCCTTTCTGTCCGTGTGGGGTGTGGTCTCTCGCTGGCTTGGGGTCTGGCTGCCCCCTTCTTTTCTCGTGCCTTGTCCTCTGCCGGGTGCGTCTGTCTGCGGCCTGCTGCTGGCCCTTGTGGGCGGCGCGGCGGGCCAGGCTCTGGGGTTCCTGTCACTGTCCGGCTTGGCTGCGTGGGGGCGGTGGCCCCTGGTTCCCTGGGCACCACACCTACTGTTTGTGGGATGGGTTCTCGGGGAGGCTGGGGCCGTACTCTGGCTCCCGCACACACTGGGAGTCAAATGTATTGTACATACAAATTCACATATACTCACACACATACATACACACATACATAGGTACCTACGCTCCCACATACATATACAAATAAATACAGTACATATTTACACAAAGTTCGTACATCCACACGCACATTCATTATACAAACATACTGTATACACATACTGTACATATACATTCACTGTACAAACACACATATACACATACTGTACATATACATTCACTGTACAAACACACATATACACATACTGTACATATACATTCACTGTACAAACACACATATACACATACTGTACATATACATTCACTGTACAAACACACACATACACATACTACACATACATTCACTGTACAAGCACACATATACACATACTGTACATATACATTCACTGTTCAAACACACATACTGTATACACATACTGTACATATACATTCACTGTACAAGCACACATATACACATACTGTACATATACATTCACTGTTCAAACACACATACTGTATACACATACTGTACATATACATTCACTGTACAAGCACACATATACACATACTGTACATATACACTCA
>NC_084757.1:8834799-8849799 GCF_033978785.1 Entelurus aequoreus | reverse complement strand
ATTGGACACAGTGTGTTGTCAAGCTTATGAGATGCGATGCAAGTGTAAGCCACTGTGACACTATTGTTCTTTTTTTTATATATATAAATGTCTAATGATAATGTCAATGAGGGATTTTTAATCACTGCTGTTTTGAAATTGTTACTAGTATTGATGCTGTTGTCGATAATGTTCATTTTTGTTTCACTACATTTGGATTGTTCCGTGTCATGTTTGTGTCCTCAATTGCTCTGTTTACTGTTGTTCTTAGTGTTGCTGGGTCGGGTTTGCTTTTGGAATTGGATTGCATTGTTGTGTATTGTTTTGTTGATTGATTAATAAATTCATAAAAATATTTAAAAAATAAACATATATAAATCAAATGTTAACAATCAAATGTAGATACTTTTTCTTATGCTTTCTTTTACACCTGTTGGGAGTGCATTCCACATTGATGTGGCATAGAAAGAGAATGAGTTAAGACCTTTGTTAGTTCGGAATCTGGGTTTAACATGGTTAGTGGAGCTCCCCCTGGTGTTGTGGTTATGGCGGTCATTTACGTTAAGGAAGTAGTTTGACATGTACTTCGGTATCAGGGAGGTGTAGCGGATTTTATAGACTAGGCTCAGTGCAAGTTGTTTTACTCTGTCCTCCACCTTGAGCCAGCCCACTTTGGAGAAGTGGGTAGGAGTGAGGTGGGATCTGGGGTGGAGGTCTAGAAGTAACCTGACTAGCTTGTTCTGGGATGTTTGGAGTTTAGATTTGAGGGATTTAGAGGTGCTAGGGTACCAGGAGGTGCATGCGTAATCAAAAAAGGGTTGAACGAGAGTTCCCACCAGAATCCTCAAGGTGCTTTTGTTGACCAGAGAGGAGATTCTATAGAGAAATCTCGTTCGTTGGTTGACCTTTTTGATTACCTTGGTTGCCATTTTATCACAGGAAAGATTAGCCTCTAGAATGGAACCTAGGTAGGTGACCTCATCTTTCCTGGTGATAACAACGTCACCCACTTTTATAGTGAAGTCATTGACTTTCTTAAGGTTGATGTGGGACCCAAACAGGATGGATTCCGTTTTACCCAAGTGTATGGATAGCTTGTTGTCAGCGAGCCAGGTGCAAGTTCTACAAAGTTCAGCACTGAGGATTTCCTCCACCTGTGACTTGTCCTTGCCGGATACCAGCAAGGCAGAGTCATCCGCAAACAAAAACAATTCACAGTCGCATGCCGATGACATGTCGTTTATGTATACCAGGAACAGTAAAGGTCCTAATATACTGCCTTGGGGGACTCCACAGCTCACTGAGAGGGGGGGGGGGGACACGGTGCCGTTCACCTCTACCACCTGTTTCCTCCCCTCCAAGTAGGATTGCATCCAGCTCCATGAGGTTTTGTTAAATCTGATTGCTCTGAGCTTATCCAACAGTATCTGTTAGTCTGTCTCTACCCCCCTCGGTGAAGCGACATCCGGTGGTCCATGTATCCCAGAGTAAGCCTGTCTCCAGTTCTCCACTCTCTTCCCCTGACCCTACCCCTCTGGATAACGGTGACCCAGTTTGGACCGTCAAGGAGATCCTTGGGGTCCGTCGGCAAGGTAGGGGCCTGGTATTTTTGGTACATTGGGAGGGTTATGGTCCAGAGGATAGATCCTGGGTGTCGGCCTCCTACCTTGCTGACCCCACCCTTCTGGAGGACTTCTATCAGGTCAACCCTGGAGCTCTCCGGCGCTCGTCGAGAGCCTCGCATAAGAGGGGGGGGGGCACTGTTACGGCGCTCGCGCAGTCTGCTTCTCCCTCCTCGGCAGGAGCTCCTCGAAGCTACGCTGCAAGCACCGCAGGACACGCCCCCGCACGCGCCACGCAGACCGCGGCCACGCGCCTCCACAGCCGGCGGCAATCATCAATCAACGCACCTGGTCTTGACGAGAAGCAGCAGCATAAAGGCTCACTCCACTGACTACTCCACGCCGGAACAAAGCCCTGATTCAGTAAGCTTCACGTCTCTGGCTCCTCACCTGTGTCTCTCTCTTTTGCTCGCTTTGTCTCCCTCGTGCCTAGTCCTTATTTGTCCTTGTCATCTCCTGTTCCCACAGTACATCCGTGTCTCCGCAGTGAGCCTCACCTGCCCATCTTCCCCCTGGACTCTGACTGCCTTCCTCCACCTCCGCAGTGGATGGAAAGAGTGGATGACTAAGAGTGGATGACTAAGAGTGGATGAATAAGAGTGGATGAATAAGAGTGTATGAATAAGAGTGTATGAATAAGAGTATATGAATAAGAGTATATGAATAAGAGTGGATGACTAAGAGTGTATGAATAAGAGTATATGAATAAGAGTGTATGACTAAGAGTGTATGAATAAGAGTATATAAATAACAGTGTATGAATAAGAGTGTATGAATAACAGTGTATGAATAAGAGTGGATGACTAAGAGTGTATGAATAAGAGTGTATGAATAAGAGTATATGAATAAGAGTGTATAAGAGTGGATGACTAAGAGTGTATGAATAAGAGTATATGAATAAGATTATATGAATAAGAGTGTATGAATAAGAATGTATGAATAAGAGTATATGAATAAGAGTGTATGAATAAGAGTGTATGAATAAGAGTGGATGACTAAGAGTGTATGAATAAGAGTGTATGAATAAGAGTATATGAATAAGATTATATGAATAACAGTGTATGAATAAGCATGTATGAATAAGAGTATATGAATAAGAGTGTATGAATAAGAGTGTATGAATAAGAGTATATGAATAAGAGTATATGAATAAGAGTGTATGAATAAGAGTGGATGACTAAGAGTGTATGACTAAGAGTGTATGAATAAGATTATATGAATAACAGTGTATGAATAAGAGTGTATGAATAAGAGTATATGAATAAGAGTGTATGAATAAGAGTGGATGACTAAGAGTGTATGAATAAGAGTGTATGAATAAGATTATATGAATAACAGTGTATGAATAAGAGTATATAAATAACAGTGTATGAATAAGAGTGTATGAATAAGAGTGTATGAATAACAGTGTATGAATAAGAGTGGATGACTAAGAGTGTATGAATAAGAGTGTATGAATAAGAGTATATGAATAAGAGTGTATAAGAGTGGATGACTAAGAGTGTATGAATAAGAGTATATGAATAAGATTATATGAATAAGAGTGTATGAATAAGAATGTATGAATAAGAGTATATGAATAAGAGTGTATGAATAAGAGTGTATGAATAAGAGTGGATGAATAAGAGTATATGAATAAGATTATATGAATAACAGTGTATGAATAAGCATGTATGAATAAGAGTATATGAATAAGAGTGTATGAATAAGAGTGGATGACTAAGAGTGTATGACTAAGAGTGTATGAATAAGATTATATGAATAACAGTGTATGAATAAGAATGTATGAATAAGAGTATATGAATAAGAGTGTATGAATAAGAGTGGATGACTAAGAGTGTATGAATAAGAGTGTATGAATAAGAGTATATGAATAAGAGTGTATGAATAAGAGTGTATGAATAAGAGTATATGAATAAGAGTGTATGAATAAGAGTGGATGACTAAGAGTGTATGAATAAGAGTGTATGAATAAGAGTATATGAATAAGAGTGTATGAATAAGAGTGTATGAATAAGAGTATATGAATAAGAGTGGATGAATAAGAGTGGATGACTAAGAGTGTATGAATAAGAGTGTATGAATAAGAGTGGATGACTAAGAGTGTATGAATAAGAGTATATGAATAAGAGTGGATGACAAAGAGTGTATGAATAAGAGTATATGAATAAGAGTGGATGACTAAGAGTGTATGAATAAGAGTATATGAATAAGAGTGGATGAATAAGAGTGGATGACTAAGAGTGTATGAATAAGAGTGTATGAATAAGAGTGGATGACTAAGAGTGTATGAATAAGAGTATATGAATAAGAGTGGATGACTAAGAGTGTATGAATAAGAGTATATGAATAAGAGTATATGAATAAGAGTGTATGACTAAGAGTGTATGAATAAGAGTATATAAATAAGATTATATGAATAACAGTGTATGAATAAGCATGTATGAATAAGATTATATGAATAACAGTGTATGAATAAGAATGTATGAATAAGAGTATATGAATAAGAGTGGATGAATAAGAGTGGATGACTAAGAGTGTATGACTAAGAGTGTATGAATAAGATTATATGAATAACAGTGTATGAATAAGAGTATATGAATAACAGTGTATGAATAAGAGTGTATGAATAAGAGTGTATGAATAACAGTGTATGAATAAGAGTGGATGACTAAGAGTGTATGAATAAGAGTGTATGAATAAGAGTATATGAATAAGAGTGTATAAGAGTGGATGACTAAGAGTGTATGAATAAGAGTGTATGAATAACAGTGTATGAATAAGAGTGGATGACTAAGAGTGTATGAATAAGAGTGTATGAATAAGAGTACCGGTATATGAATAAGAGTGTATAAGAGTGGATGACTAAGAGTGTATGAATAAGAGTATATGAATAAGATTATATGAATAACAGTGTATGAATAAGAGTGTATGAATAAGAGTGGATGACTAAGAGTGTATGAATAAGAGTGTATGAATAAGAGTATATGAATAAGAGTATATGAATAAGAATGTATGAATAAGAGTGTATGAATAAGAGTATATGAATAAGAATGTATGAATAAGAGTGGATGACTAAGAGTGTATGAATAAGAGTGTATGAATAAGATTATATGAATAAGAGTGTATGAATAAGAGTGTATGAATAAGAGTGGATGACTAAGAGTGTATGAATAAGAGTATATGAATAAGAGTGTATGAATAAGAGTATATGAATAAGAGTGTATGAATAAGAGTGGATGACTAAGAGTGTATGAATAAGAGTATATGAATAAGAGTGTATGAATAAGAGTGGATGACTAAGAGTGTATGAATAAGAATGTATGAATAAGAGTGGATGACTAAGAGTATATGAATAAGAATGTATGAATAAGAGTATATGAATAAGAGTGTATGAATAAGAGTGTATGAATAAGAGTATATGAATAAGAGTATATGAATAAGAGTGGATGACTAAGAGTGTATGAATAAGAGTGTATGAATAAGATTATATGAATAAGAGTGTATGAATAAGAGTGTATGAATAAGAGTATATGAATAAGAGTGTATGAATAAGAGTGTATGAAAAAGAATGTACGAATAAGATTATATGAATAAGAATGCATGAATAAGAGTGTATGAATAAGAGTGTATGAATAAGAGTATATGAATAAGAGTATATG
This sequence comes from Entelurus aequoreus, assembly GCF_033978785.1. Lineage (NCBI taxonomy): Eukaryota > Metazoa > Chordata > Actinopteri > Syngnathiformes > Syngnathidae > Entelurus > Entelurus aequoreus. Next base: position 8,844,536 of record NC_084757.1, on the reverse strand, counting down.
ACTAAGAGTGTATGAATAAGAGTGGATGACTAAGAGTGTATGAATAAGAGTGGATGACTAAGAGTGTATGAATAAGAGTGTATGAATAAGAGTGGATGAATAAGAGTGGATGAATAAGAGTGGATGCCTAAGAGTGTATGAATAAGATTATATGAATAAGAATGCATGAATAAGAGTGTATGAATAAGAGTGTATGAATAAGAGTGTATGAATAAGAGTATATGAATAAGATTATATGAATAACAGTGTATGAATAAAAATGCATGAATACGAGTATATGAATAAGAGTGTATGAATAAGAGTGTATGAATAAGAGTGTATGAATAAGAGTATATGAATAAGAGTGTATGAATAAGAGTGTATGAATAAGAGTGTATGAATAAGATTTATTCATGTATTTTATTATATAAAAATGGGAGCCATTACCTCCCTGCTTGGCACTCAGCATCAAGGGTTGGAATTGGGGGTTGAATCTCCAAAATGATTCCCGGGCACGGCCACCGCTGCTGCTCACTGCTCCCCTCACCTCCCTGGGGGTGATCAAGGGTGATGGTTCAAATGCAGAGAACAATTTCGCCACACCTAGTGTGTGTGTGTGTGACAATCATTGGCACTTTAACTGAACTTTTAATGATGTTATTCATATTATTCAGATTGAAAAGCTTAAGGGGCCGCATGTGGCCCCCGGACGTTCATTTGCCCAGGTCTGTGCTAAGGTGATCTCTAGAAGTGGTCCACACTCCATGTCAGTAGGTGGCGGTAATGCACACCAGAAGGTTGCTTGCCAACCTGCTATAAAAACAAAAGAAGAAGAAGAAGAAGATCCACACTTCCGGGTGGTGATGACGTCGCGTCGTGACGTCATATTTCAAAATGGCAGAGCCCGCGGAAAGACCCCCTGGAGTCGACTCCATTTCCCAAGAAAAGATGTCAACAGCGCGACTTGTAACAATTATAAGGCCGAGGAGGGTTATTTGAACACACACCATTCAATTATTATAAATGAAAGTCACGTTTTTTAACCGCTCCGGTCTCGTCCCAGCGGAAGTGACGCTAGCACGTCATCAGAATACAACAGGTTGCTAGCTAACACGCCTCCTATCATGTCAGCGCTGTTATTTGTTCCAATGTCATTCATTCCTTCTCATTTAGATCAACACGACGAGAGAGACATTCTGCCGCTAGACAAAGGTCACCGAGCAGCGACGAAGTTTGCATTTTCGGTAGGTGAGTGTTCAATTGTCCTCCGAGAAAAGTTGCATGAAGTCATTCTATTACACAGGTGAAAGTCATACACACATAATATGCTGGAAAAGTCCATTCATGTCAGCAATTAACTTCAAATGTCAAACTCATTTGTGATATTAAAGGGAAAACAATACTTAACTGTGCTTAAATGTATTTATATTATTCAAATGTGAATTATGCTGTATAATAGACTGTATTTATGTTATTGACATGTGAATAATGCTGTGTAATCAGTGTTGGGACTAACGCGTTACAAAGTAACTAGTAGTCTAACGCGTTATTTTTTATATTCAGTAACTCAGTTACCGTTACTACATGATGCGTTACTGCGTTATTTGATGTCATTTCTTATGTAGTATCGGCTAAAAACAGAAGATCTGAGTGTGTTTTATTGGAGAGTTGCAGTGTCGTCCTTCTGAATGATTCCCGGGCGCGGCGCCGCTGCTGCCCACTGCTCCCCAAGGGGATGGGTCAAATGCAGAGGACAAATTTCACCACGCCTAGTGTGTGTGTGTGTGACAATAATTGGTACTTTAACTTGAACTTAACTTAATTCTTCCTGTGTCACAACGGGGACAAGAGAAGAGGCGCTGTGTGTGTGTGTGTGTGTGTGTGTGTGTGTGTGTGTGTGTGTGTGTGTGTGTGTGTGTGTGTGTGTGTGTGTGTGTGTGTGGAGAGGGGTGGGTGGGGGGGGGGGGCGTGTCTGTGTTTACTTACAAGACATCATGGTGGAGCTGAAGCCGAGTTTCTTAACATGGAGATATTCTAGACTGACCATGTGTCTTCTTTTGCGGGGCTGTCCGGGCGGAGTTTCTTAAATGCCTCAAATGTCCGGCAGGGTTGCGTATATTTTCAATGTACGTTCAGGGTTAAGATGGGGTTAAAAACAAAACTAATTCGTGCAGCATTCGTGAGGGAGGGACAGAGAGAGCGAGGGAGTGGATTGATTGATTGAGACTTTTATTAATAGATTGCACAGTACAGTACATATTCCGTACAATTGACCACTAAATGGTAACACCCGAATAAGTTTTTCAACTTGTTTAAATCGGGGTCCACATTAATCCATTTATTTCAAACTGTCATTGCTCAAAACATAATATTGAATCAAAATCAATGTTATTATGAATTATTGACCTATCCAAGGTTCCCATTACTTCACATCAAATATTCCACTTTGAAAAATATTTTTGGTGGAAGATTTTGCATATTTTGTGTGTTTGCCATTAAAAACATAGTTTTGTTTGACAAAAAAGGGCGGAAAACAAACAGACAAAAAAACAACATAACTAAAACATTTTGAAATGAGGGATAGATCTGAAGTTGATGTAGACTCCAGAGATTTAAGCGTTAAATATAAAATGTTTGTATGCCCTGGCACACCATTATCATCATTTCATGACCCAAGCAAAACACTTTTTACACTTTTATACTGAAATAAATACACCTACAACTTATTCAATAAAAACATAGAAAAAACTACCAGCAGCGGTAAAGTTTAGATCCATGAAGGAAAGAAGAAAGTGAATGAATGTTTATAACTGAATACATTTACATATGTATACAAATTTGTTTTCTTTCTTTATTATTTTTTTAAATGAATTAAGTAACGTTTATGACAACCTTTTTCCAAAACACAATATATAATGTGAGATATAACAGGATAATGCATACGTTTATCTTTTTTGTTGTCAAAACGCTTACCAAAAAGTGGGACCCCAAAAATTTACTGTAGGACCCCATTTTTATGACTTGATGGGGTCCCTGGGACCCCATTTTGAAAATTCCTAGCGCCGATCAACAGATTGTATTATTCTCCAGTGCAATAACAGTACTTAAATGAAGGCTTAAAGGGCATTAATGGTAGCTTTAAAAAAAGAAGAAGAAAAAAACAAGTAACTAAATAGTTACTTTTCACAATAACGCATTACTTTTTGGTGTAAGTAACTGAGTTAGTAACTGAGTTGCTTTTGAAATAAAGTAACTAGTAACTGTAACTAGTTACTGGTTTTCAGTAACTAACCCAACACTGTGTATAATAGACTGTATTTATATTATTCACATGTAAAAAATACCTTAGTGTTTATTTTTATTGTGAGCGAACTGTGGTGCTGAATTTCCCCGAGGGATCAATAAAGTACTTTCTATTCTATTCTATTCTATTCTAAAAACATCCAAATCCATTGCTATTCTTTATATAAAGTAAGACACATGCTGAATAAGAAATATCTGCACATGATTCCTTGAGTAATTCGATTACAAAATACATTCGAGGAATTGTTGCTGCCTCGAGGTGTCGTACATATTTTTTTTTTACGGCATTTTGCCTGGTTCACTAAACAGTAGTCAAAGCTCACGTTTCGCACAGACTGTTTAGGTGTTGCACAGCGTGTTTACGTCACAGATCATCCCCCCCTTGCACTGCACGACACCGCTCTTTTAAGTACGCTCGAGTTTAGAAAACGTTTAAACGGCACCGTATGATAATCATCAAAAACGCACGAGAGACAAGAACTTTGTTTATGCGGTCACACCACACAGCACATAGGGCTGTGAGCGCACCTGTTTTTATTAGCACATACACATTTTTAGCTGTGCGTGTCAGCCTTCAATAATGAAAACAGGCGTTTAGGAAATAAGACGATTAGGCCAACCACAATAATTGAGGGCACATCTTAACGTGTATAATTAAACAAAATGATGATTTATTTGATTAATCGATCGGGATATTCGATAGAATACTCGATTACTAAAATATTCGATAGCTGCAGCTGTAGTTATATTATTCTTTTATTTTTCCATATCTAACATACTGTGTTGAACTTTGGGGAAATGTTTATAGAACAAACACAGGCTCAATAATTCAACTTGAAAAAAGGGTCATTAGAATAATACACAAGGCTGGCTACGATGAACCTGCCAATCCATTATTCGTAAGTTCTAATGTAGAGGTGTCAAACTCATTTTAGATCGGGGGCCACATGGACAAAAATCTACTCCCAAGTGGGCCGGACTGGTAAAATCAAGGCACGATAACTTAAAAATAAAGACAACTTCAGATTGTTTGTTTTTTTCTTTGTTAAAAATAGAGCAAGCACATTCTGAAAATGTACAAATCATAATGTTTTTTTGTTTTTTTTAACACTTATATGTTGCGGTTAATAGTATTCTACCTTTATTTGTCGATATGTATACTTTCTGATTAAATGATGTGATAATGTTCATCAGTCAACTCATTGGTGTTCATTTTTAATCTATTAAGATCAAATAATAATATGTTACTTAAATGGAGGCTTCTCACATGATGAGATAACTTCTGGAAATGACTGGCTCATAAGGGTCAAAGGTATAAATGTGTGTGTCCAAGTTAAAGGAAAAGGCAGGCTGTCTTCTTCTAATGGATTTATTACAATCTTTACAAGCTGGGTAACGTTTGTTGTGGTCTGGAACAACATGGCACAGCGTAGAACGTTTGGTGGACAAAATGAGACAAAGAAGAAGTGGCATAAAACACGTCTTTCTGTGGCAGCGTCGGAGAAAGTTGTACATGTAAACAAACAACAATGAGTTCAAGGATCGCTGAAATTAGTAGGACAAAACAGTGCTTGCTAAATACTCTCATCAGTGAAGCATGTTTAACATAAACAGTGGGACTTCTAACAATTAGGAAGGTTTGTGTCATGTTTGTTCTCCTACAGAAAATATATTCAAATAAAAATGTTCTTCATCTTTTTCCATTTTCACACATCTCTGAAAGAGGTCCAGGGAGCCACGAGGGCGGTGCTAAAGAGACGCGGGTTGCTGACCCCCGGCCTACACCCTAAACTGGCCGCCAGTTCATCACAGGACACATGAACAAGCCTTCGCCCTCAAATCAGAGAAGTATTCATTTACTCTAACATGATTTGTATTCAGTTCAATGCATTTATTGTCATTGTCATAGTGAATAACACACACACTGCATAGTAACCATGTATCAAAAATGCGTTAGGTGGTGCAATCCTGACCCATGAAACGCGTAAACACAAAGGGTGCCACGAACGATGCACAAAATTCACAGTCTGGTATGGATCGGTACTTGAGCGGCGCCGTTCGATACATTTTTTCAATACCCAAAAGAGGGAAATGTTCATGCCTTTTTTTTAACTTGTGGTTTATTGAAATTGTCGTTGTCCACGACAGAAAACGGTCGGCAAGGCGAGTTTATTTACAGAGCACAGTTCGTACTACAGGCAGGCCAGTCTAGTACCCGCACTCTTTTACTACGAAGCCACGCTGTTGTAACACGTGCAGAATGTGGCTCGGCGATATCTTACTGAAATAAGCAGGGGCGGCCATGAAAAAGACGTCGCTTGGATGGCAACTTTTGTTGCTCCAAAACCTGTATGTACCTTTCAGCATTAATGGTGCCTTCACAAACGTGTAAGTTACCCACTAATACACCCCCATATCATCAATCTTTATTGCAGACCTTAAGATCCATTTAAACATATAAAAACAGAATATAATACATTAAAAAACAAAACAATAAAAACATACATTAAAAACAAAACAAGTTTTCCATACAATTACAGACGCTGGGTTTTCAACTTTGCGCCTAGCACAATCCGGATGGTTCTTTTCCTCTTTGGACCGGAGGACACGACGTCCACAGTTTCCAAAAACAATTTGAAATGTGGACTTGTCAGACCACAGAACACTTTTCCAGTTTGCATCAGTACATCTTAGATGAGCTCGGGCCGAGCGAAGCCGGCGGCGTTTCTGGGTGTTGTTGATAAATGGCATTCGCTTTGCATTGTAGAGTTTTAACTTGCACTTACAGATGTAGCGACCAACTGTAGTTACTGACAGTGGTTTTCTGAAGTGTTCCTGAGTCCATGTGGTGATATCCTTTACACACTGATGTCGCTTTTTGATGCAGTACCAACACAAATACAACTTTGAAACTACGTGCTTTCTGAGAAGATTACCGTAGTAACTAGTATACCATGCAAAAGCGCAGATTCCAACCAATCAGTCCATCTTAGATGAGCTCGGGCCGAGCGAAGCCAGCGGCGTTTCTGGGTGTTGTTGCATTTATCAACAACACCCAGAAACGCAGAGTTTTGAGGACGAAAATGAATTGATACCATTTTAGAATAAGGCTGTAACATAGCAAAATGTGGCAAAAAATGAAGCGCTGTGAATACTTTCCGGATGCAGTGTACAGTATAAAGGGCAGATCAATAGAAGTGATAATTAGACGTTGCAGTTCATGGGTGGGATGTGAGAGAGGGTCACTGCCTGAGGATACAGACGAGCTGTTGGCAAGTTGTCCTGGCACGTATAGACCTGTTCCTTCTACCTGAGGCCGCAGGTGAGGAGCAGGGTGTTGTTGGTCACGCAGGATGCTGTGCACTCACCTCAGACAGCAGGTAGTGTAGACTGTGCCCATCTCTGGAAGACTTGATTTTTTTTCAGCTCTTTTAATCACCGATTAGAGAGTCTGCTGTCATGGCACACTTCTAAAAGCTCACTCTTACACTAGGAAGCGGAGTCATTCATTGCGCTTTACCTGACACATGAAACGTGACAAATACGATCGCTGAGATGAAACGGATCAGGCCCGTGAACAGGTTCTATCCGGATTAATTTGCTAAGTATACAAATGAGCTGAAATTTTTGTATGAAAGAAACTGCTGTTTAAATGTGTCCACTAGATGTGGCAATGGCAATTCTTTGTATCTTTGTAGATGATGCTACATACAGTATGTACAAAAAAAATAAAACACATGATGTTAGTGCAACAGTCGAAGAAAATTAGCAAACTACATAAATAACATCCTGTAATTTGATTTTGATTTTTTTTTTTTATCTTGTTAGATTGAAAATGAACACCAAAATGAACATTATCACATCATTTATTCAGAAAGTATAAATAACGACAATTAAAGGTAGAACACTATTAACTGCAACATGTAAGTGTAAAACAACAACATGATTTGTTTATTTTTGAGAAATTCTATTTTTAAACAAAGAAAACAATCTGAAGTTGTCTTTATTTTTAAGTTATCGTGCCGTGATTTTACCAGTCCGGCCCACTTGGGAGTAGATTTTTCTCAATGTGGCCCCCGATCTAAAATGAGTTTGACACCTCTGGCCTAGATAAATTGGTAAACATCCTCACAAATATTGATATAAAGCATTACCGTATTTTCCGGACCATAGGGCACACCGGATTATAAGGAGCACTGCCGATGAATGGTCTATTTTTGATCTTTTTTTTCATATATAAGGCGCACCGGATTATAAGGCGCATTAAAGGAGTCATAATATATATATTTTTTTCTAAATGTAAAAGACTTCCTTGGGGTCTACATAACATGTAATGGTGGTTCTTTGCTCAAAATGTTGCATAGATGATGTTTTACACATCATCTTCAAGCCGCTTCGGGTGCGCCGTTTTGTGGGCGGTCTTATTTACGTGGCTCACCTTCGGCAGCGTCTTCTCCCCGTCATCTTTGTTGTGAAGTGTCAAAAGATGGCGCTAACTGTTTTAATGACATTCAGACTTTACTTCAATCAATAACGGAGCAGCATCTCCTCATCCAGAAACAACAACACCAGAAATGTGTCCCGTGAAAAACCGTCCGACCAGAACTCTAATAACTAAAGTTCCTTGGGTGAATAATGGTAACTCACTACACCGGTATGTTTTAGGGCTTTCATGGCGAGTTTACTGACTGAAATAAGTAATAACTTTACACTGCTTTTTATTAGAAATGGCAACAGCAGAGGATGGATGTCCCATAACAAGAAGGTGGAGAAAAAGAAGAAGCTTATCGACTACGGTGTCGGCACGGACTACAAAGGCGGACCTGCACAAATTTTCAGGTACCAGAAGGTAAGAAAAGTTTCTTTTGCATAATATTGCGAAACAAAACACCAGAAAATATGTCTTACCTTATACACACACCATAATAATACTCCTATGTTGAAGCACAGTACAATCCATCAAGCGGTGCAGTTTCATAGCTGACCAAAGTCCTACTAAAACATTTTGATAGATTTTTGAGCGCCGTGTGTAATGTTCTATATTTTCAAGGGAGCATATACAATGTTGGTGTTGTTTACTTGAGTCATATTGCGGTCTACACGAAATCAAATCAAATCAATAATGGAGCAGCATCTCCTCATCCGGAAACAACCACACCGGAAATGTGTCCCGTGAAAAACCGTTCAACCGGAACTCTCTAATAACTAAACTTCCTTGGGTGAATAATGTAAACTCACTACACCGGTATGTTTTAGCGCTTTCATGGCAAGTTTACTGACAGATATAAGTGAGAACTTGACACTACTTTATATTAGTAATGGCAACAGCGGAGGATGAATGTCACATAACAAGAAGATAGAGAAAAAGAAGAAGCTTATTAACTACAAAGGCGGACACACAATTTTTCAGGACTCATGCAGATCCCAAATACAGATCAGCAGGTACCAGAAGTTAAGAAAAGTTGCATAATATTGCGAAACAAAACGGCAGATAATGTCTTACCTTATACACACACCATAATAATAGTCGTATGTTTAATGCGCCGACAATCCTTCAAGCGGTGCGGCTTCATAGCTGACCAAAGTCGTGCTAAAACATTTTGATAGATTTTTGAGCGCCGTGTCTAATGTTCTATATTTTCAACGGAACATTTAAAATGTTGCTGTTGTTTACTTAAAACCCATCATAGTGCAGGCTACACGTATCTCTTATGTTTGACTGCCATCTACTGCTCACACTTATAATTACACCATGTACCAAATAAAATCGCCTCGAGGTGGGTAAGCTCAACCAAACTTGTTCATTACATTAGGCGCAACTGTGTAAGGCGCACTGAGAAATAAAAAAGGATTTTAAATGCGCCTTATAGTCCGGAAATTACGGTAAACGCATTGGCCAAAAAGTGCATTGTGTGTCCTCGCCGCAATCTATTTTACATTGTTGAAATGTCGGCAAAGCAAATGTGAGTATGTGAAGAACGAACCTGGAGTGAAACAGCGCACAATTCAACGTCAAGTTCGATCTCGATACCTTTCATCTTTACCATGGAAAAAAGGACGTACGCCAGGTTTTTGTGCATAAGCACAACATAACACGAGGCCCCTGCTGAATTGGGATCTGGTCACCCTTAGATATAGAGCAGTGTGAAAAGTGGAAGTGTGCCTGCTAACTCTCACATGCTGTGTGATTTGATAATAACATAAAAAAAGTCCACAATCCAATTTCACAGTGTGATGTTCAGTCAAAGGTCGTACACTTTGGATCCTATTAAAAGTTCAAATGGACCAGAGAGCACCCTCGCATAATGTAGGTGCACGGTGGTGATAATGGCGGTGGCAAATTAATATGTACAGTACAGTACATTATTACCTTTTTAACACTAAATTACAAGAAAAAATTGTTTTGCTAAAATGTCGTAAGGGGGGACCCTTACAAAAAATTCCAAAAAACGGAC
>NC_084757.1:8792127-8834779 GCF_033978785.1 Entelurus aequoreus | reverse complement strand
CAGCAGCCACTGCTGCGTCTACTTATAAGATGTCTATGCTCCGGCTAATTACGTCAAAGCATTAAAATATGACATTATTGTTATTAAGATATATATTTATTTATACATTAAGAACAACATATATGTATTTATATTTACTAAATATATTATATTATTACTATTTTTCTATTTATCAGTGATAATGCAATGCACCTTCTCTGTGCATTTAGGAGTCAACTAGTTTGTGATGTTGTTCTACTGATGTATATTAATATTCACTTGAGTACGAGATATTAAAGCATTCATCCTCAGGTGACAACTGATTCAATGACAGATCTTGACAGATATGTATTGTGTGCTTTTTTGTCTTTTTCTCTCTCTTTCTTTTCTTTTTCTTTTAAATTTGACTGCCTTTTTTACATCATGGGGGGGGGGGACGGCAGATAAAAACTAGCCTTCTGGCTAATTCCGCCTTTTTTTTAAATCATGTATAGTCATGTGTTTTATGAAACTGCGTTCTACCCTTTGAAAAAAACTAATCTTAATGTTAATTTTAATCTTCATCCAGAGTCCACAAGGAGGCGTGGTCATCACCCAAATACTGGCAGAGCACATGGCTGCCATCCCCGGTGCCGTTTCCATGGTGACCGTGTCTGAAAGCACTCAGGATGTGAATGAAGTGGTGAGAAGAAAAAGAAAAAAAAAGTCTCTCTCTTTCTTGTTCGCCCTTTGTTGTGGTAAACAAGCGTCAGTGGACCCTCCGATGTGCGTACACTCACACACGTACTCTTAAATGGGATGGTTGGTGGGTTGCATAATGCCGGGGGACGCGGGTAAGGGGGGGGTGATGTGGTTTGTCCAGTGCCAGTCAAGCAAACACTCCAATGTTAACTGTTTCTATTCACCGTCTGATGGACTGCTAAAAAGATACTTTTGGTCCCTGAAGGCCTCCTCGTACCATATAGTGGTTGGCTTCTGATGCAGCTAGCTCCTACTCCCACTTTCATTTGCAAACCCAGCTCGCCGCTAATGTTAGCGTGTCCTCACTCCATCGTTTCACCTGCCCAGAATTTTTTTTTTTAAAAATGGTCATCTGTGTGGAGGAGAATATGCTAGTTCTGGATGAGTCCTCCAAACTTACACAAGAGGAACGGCGCCATTAGAGGAGGGGGCGGGGTCTCTTTGAGGCTCCCACACAGTCATGACAAAGGGGGTCCATTGAGTCAGTTGTGCATGTCTAATGAGCAGTGTTGAATGCAAAGAGTACCCTCAGGGGGCCCCCCCGACACCATCAACCCCCCCCTCCCACAAGAATATCTTTCAGCTCCAAAGTGAGAACTTATAGAGCAGATTTTAGAAATAAAATTGAGTTGAAAGAAATCCAAAAAATCCCAGAATGCTAATTGGATTAATAAATATTCAATTAAACCTTGAAAGATAAAATACACAACTCCACCTTTAACGGCTAACATGACACCACCCGTCACAATTGACGAGACGCCATGATTGACAGGACTCCACCTATGACGACAATGACTCTTACTATGACGACAACATGACTCCACCCATCACGACTCACATGACTTTGCATATAACTATTGACATGACAACATGACTCCACCTAAAACAATTAACATGACTCCACCCATCACGACTCACATGACTTTGCATATAACTATTGACATGACAACATGACTCCACCTAAAACAATTAACATGACTCCACCTACCACAACTGACATGACTTTGCATATAACTATTGAAACGACAACATGACTCCACCTGTAAAGATTAACATGACTCATGACGACTGACATGACAACGCCATGGTTCCACCTGTAAGGATTAACATGACTCCACCCATTACTAACATGACCCCATCCATCACGACTGACATGACAACAACATGATTCATTGTTATCACGACTGGCATTACAACAACATGACTCCACCCATCACGACTGACATGACAACAACATGACTCCACCCATCACGACTGACATGACAACAACATGACTCCACCTAAAACAATTAACATGACTCCACCTACCACAACTGACATGACTTTGCATATAACTATTGACATGACAACATGGCTCCATCTGTAACGATTAACATGTTACCCATTACTAACATGACCCCATCTATCACGACTGACATGACATCAACATGACTCCACCCATCACGACTGACATGACAACATGACTCCACCCATCACGACTGGCATGGCAACAACATGGCTCCCCATGACAACAACATGACTCCACCCATCACGACTGACATGACAACAACATGACTCCACCCATCACGACTGACATGACAACAACATGACTCCACCCATCACGACTGACATGGCAACAACATGACTCCACCCATCACGACTGACATGGCAACAACATGACTCCACCCATCACGACTGACATGGCAACAACATGGCTCCCCATGACAACAACGTGACTCCACCCATCACGACTGACATGACAACAACTTCACTCCACCCATCACGACTGACATGGCAACAACATGACTCCACCCATCACGACTGACATGACAACAACATGACTCCACCCATCACGACTGACATGGCAACAACATGACTCCACCCATCACGACTGACATGGCAACAACATGGCTCCCCATGACAACAACATGACTCCACCCATCACGACTGACATGACAACAACATGACTCCACCCATCACGACTGACATGACAACAACATGACTCCACCCATCACGACTGACATGGCAACAACATGACTCCACCCATCACGACTGACATGGCAACAAGATGGCTCCCCATGACAACAACATGACTCCACCCATCACGACTGACATGACAACAACTTGACTCCACCCATCACGACTGACATGGCAACAACATGACTCCACCCATCACGACTGACATGGCAATAACATGGCTCCCCATGACAACAACATGACTCCACCCATCACGACTGACATGACAACAACATGACTCCACCCATCACGACTGACATGGCAACAACATGACTCCACCCATCACGACTGACATGGCAACAACATGGCTCCCCATGACAACAACATGACTCCACCCATCACGACTGACATGACAACAACATTACTCCACCCATCACGACTGACATGGCAACAATATGACTTCACCCATCAAGACTGACATGACAACACCATGGCTCCCCATGACAACAACATGACTCCATCCATCACGACTGACATGACATGAAAACAAAATGACTCCACCCATCACGACTGACATGGCAACATCATGACTCCACCCATCACGACTGACATGACAACGACATGATTCGTTGTTAACACGACTGGCATTACAACAACATGACTCCACCCATCACGACTGACATGACAACAACATGACTCCACCTAAAACAATTAACATGACTCCACCTACCACAACGGACATGACTTTGCATATAACTATTGACATGACAACATGACTCCACCTGTAACGATTGACATGACTCATCACGACTGACATGACAACAACATGGCTCCACCTGTAACGATTAACATGTTACCCATTACTAACATGACCCCATCTATCACGACTGACATGACATCAACATGACTCCACCCATCACGACTGACATAACAACATGACTCCACCCATCACGACTGGCATGGCAACAACATGGCTCCCCATGACAACAACATGACTCCATCTATCACGACTGACATGACAACAATATGACTCCACCCATCACGACTGACATGACAACAACATGACTCCACCCATCACGACTGACATGGCAACAACATGACTCCACCCATCACGACTGACATGACAACACCATGGCTCCCCATGACGACAACATGACTCCATCCATCACGACTGACATGACATGACAACAATAGGACTCCACCCATCACGACTGACATGGCAACAACATGGCTCCCCATGACAACAACATGACTCCACCCATCACGACTGACATGACAACAACATGACTCCACCCATCACAACTGACATGGCAACAACATGACTCCACCCATCAAGACTGACATGACAACACCATGGCTCCCCATGACAACAACATGACTCCATCCATCACGACTGACATGACATGACAACAATATGACTCCACCCATCACGACTGACATGACAACAATTAATAATTTAGCTCCACAATTTAGCTCTATAATTGAACTACATAATTTATCTTAGTAATTTAGCTCTATAATTTAGCTCCATAATTTAGCTCCGTAAATTAGCTACATAATTTAGCTCTGTTAATTTAGCTCCATAATGTAGCTCCATAATTTAGCTACATAATTTAGCTCCATAAATTAGCTACATAATTTAGCTCTGTTAATTTAGCTCGGTAATTTAGCTCTATAATTTAGCTTCATTATTTAGCTCCATAATTTAGCTCCGTAATTTAGCACCATAATTTAGCTCCATAATTTAGCTCTATAATTTAGCTACATAATTTAGCTCCACAATTTAGCTACATAATTTAGCTCCGTAATTTAGCTACATAATTTAGCTCCGTAATGTAGCTCTATAATTTAGCTACATAATGTAGCTCCGTAATTTAGCTACATAATTTAGCTCCACAATTTAACTCTATAATTGAACTACATAATTTAGCTTCGTAATTTAGCTCCATAATTTAGCGCCACAATTTAGCTCCACAATTTAACTACATAATTTAGCTTCGTAATTTAGCTACATAATTTAGCTCTATAATTTAGCTAGATAATGTAGCTCCGTAATTTAGCTCCATAATTTAGCTCCACAATTTAGCTCTATAATTTAACTACATAATTTAGCTTCGTAATTTAGCTACATAATTTAGCTCCATAATTTAGCTCTGTAATTTAGCTACATAATTTAGCTCCGTAACTTAGCTACATAATTTAGCTCCGTTAATTTAGCTCCGTAATTTAGCTCCATAATTTAGCTCCATAATTTAGCTACATAATTTAGCTCCGTTAATTTAGCTCTGTAATTTAGCTCCATAATTTAGCTACATAATTTAGCTCCGTTAATTTAGCTCCGTAATTTAGCTCCCTAATTTAGCTCCATAATTTAGCTACATAATTTAGCTCTGTTAATTTAGCTCCATAATTTAGCTCCGTAAATAAAGTAAATAAACTTAAGTAGTGTAAAATATTGCAATCTTTTATTTGATATTAATACAGTTTAAAAGTACCGAAACGACCATAACACCAAGACAAGACCTTAACGAATGTGCTTTTATTTTGATAAACCTTAACCTGGTTCTGTGGTTCCCTCCGCTCGTTGCCACGGTGACGCTCAGCTATGTGGACCCGGAGGAAAGACCCCTTTGTTACCCACAATAGCCCTCAGCCCCCCCACCCTCCTGTCACTGTCAGCAGCAAACAGAGCATGCAGGTCACATGACCAACAGCGGGCTAGCTTAGCACGACTGTTAGCATATAGCTCAGTGGTTAGCGCCCATGTCCTGCCTGACAGTCGGAGGTCAGAGGTCGTGGCCCACAGGACGGTGCAGGTGCACAAACACTTTTTTTTTTTTTTTTTCATGTTTTCGGAAAAATATGAAGTCGTTTTTCATGTCAAATAAAGTGTAGAAAAAGAAGAATGAAGGTTTTCAACTGATGAAACATCTTCATCTTCCTCTTCTCCTCCTCCTCGCCAGAGCGTGTGCGCGCCGCGCGCCTGCTGTGCCGCGTGCGCGCATGCGCGTGCGCGTGCTGGTGAAGCGGTGGAAGGCTGCGTGTTGTTTCTCTGCGGACTCCAGTCCAGTCCAAGGTAAAACAAAAACTACTTTTTTCCCCACCTAAATCTTTTCCAAAGCAACATTTCACGTGGAACTCGTGCACTTTAGCGTCGTTTTTGCTCGACCAACGGCTCTTTTGCGACATTTTATATCGCTACAAAACTCGCCTTAAATGAACAATCAATTTAAAATGACTCGACTTTTGTCCTCTTTTAAATATTAACTTCTTATTTCGCCATAAAACAATGTTTTTGTCAGCTTTGAATGATAAACTATTAGTTTGTTAAGTTGATGTCACACAATCCTCGACATTAATTAGAGTTCAAGTTCAGGGGCCTCTGAAAAAAAAAAAAGTTGCGTGACTTTCGCCGTAAACTTTGCTATTTAGGAAAATAAATCATCGTGGGTGAAAAATGCGTATTCCTATTTTGCGGTGTTGCCGCAAAATAGGGTTTATATTGACATCAAAAATACATATGCACTGTAAATTACACAACAAAACTTATAGTTCACGATGTATCAGCATTCATTTAACTCTACAATGTTTTTTTTTTAGAGTCAAATATCACATAATATTCATGTAGTATATATATATATATATAAAGTATGAGGGGTGATTGCAATATCAATTATTTTTAATAATTTCTAATTGAATAATAAAACTGTATTACATGTTTTATTAGTTATATATGGTGGGGGATTGCATTTTCCCCCTAATTTTTAATTAAATAATAAAAATGTGATAAAGGTTTTAGTATGGTGGGTGGTTGAAATATTGTTTATTTTCATCACTTTTAACTGAATAAAAACCTATATTAATTGTATTAGTTAAAGTATGAGGGGTGATTGCAATATTGTTTATTTTCATAATTTGTAATTGAATAATAAAACTGTATTAAATGTTTTATTAGTTATATATGGTGGGTGATTGCATTTTTTCCCCATAATTTTTCATTCAATTGTAAAAATGTGTTAAAGGTTTTATTAGTTATAGTATGGTGGGTGGTTGAAATATTGTTTATTTTCATCATTTTTAACTGAATAAAAACATATATTAATTGTATTAGTTAAAGTATGGTGGGTGATTGTAATATTGTTTATTTTCATAATTTCTAATTGAATAATAAACTGTATTAAATGTTTTATTAGTTATATATGGTGGGGGATTGCATTGTTTCCCATAATTTTTAATTAAATAGTAAAAACGTGTTAAAGGTTTTATTAGGTATAGTATGGTGGGGGGTTTAAATATTGTTTATTTTTATAATTTTTAACTGAATAAAAACATATATTTATTGTATTAGTTAAACTATGAGGGGTGATTGTAATATCAATTATTTTCATAATTTCTAATTTAATAATAAAACTGTATTAAATGTTTTATTAGTTATATATGGTGGGTGATTGCAGTTTTTCCCCTCATCATTTTTAATTAAATAGTAAAAATGTGTTAAAGGTTTTATTAGTTATAGTATGGTTGGGGGTTGAAATATTGTTTATGTTCATCATTTTTAACTGAATAAAAACATATATTAATTGTATTAGTTAAAGTATGGGAGGTGATTGTAATATTGTTTATTTTCATAATTTCTAATTGAATAATAAAACTAATGTTTTATTGGTTATATATGGTGAGTGATTGCATTTTTTTTCATAATTTTTAATTAAATAGTAAAAACGTGTTAAAGGTTTTATTAGTTATAGTATGGTGGGTGGTTGAAATATTGTTTATTTTCATCATTTTTAACTGAAAAAAACATATATTAATTGTATTAGTTAAAGTATGAGGGGTGATTGCAATATCATTTATTTTCGTAATTTCTAATTGAATAATAAAACTGTATTAAATGTTTTATTGGTTATATATGGTGGGTGATTGCATTTCCCCCCCATAATTTTTAATTAAATAGTAAAAATGTGTTGAAATATTGTGGCTTGTGCAGCCCTTTGAGACACTTGTGATTAAGGGCTATATAAATAAACTTTGATTAATTTGATGGATGGTTTTCATAATTTTTAACTGAATAATAAACATATATTAATTGTTTTAGTGAAATTATGGTGGGTGATTGAAATATTCTTTATTTTCATAATTGTTATTGAACAGTAAAAATGTGTGTGGCTTTGTGTATGGCTGTATAATAAAAATATTATTTTAGTACTTAAGACCAACAAATTGCAGGACAATATTTCTTTAGATAAAATCAAATGAAATGACTTTTGTCAATAAATTTAGACTTTTAGAGTTCATAATTGCAAATGTTTGGATCTCCCGCAGCATATATGAAATATATTTATTATTATTACCACTCAAATAACTCTATAACATAAAGGACTTGACAAAAAACATATTTATTGTGCCAATAATATCTTGAAATCATCTCAATATTGCTTATGATGACGACTTACTGTATGTCCTGCAACACTTTGCACTACTTGACAACATGAACACACACATAATAACATTTTGGACTTACAGGAGGCTAAAACGTCAACATTCACCTCAGTGATGCAGTTCTCAGTCGCTGTAATCTAATTGTTATTGTCTTGTATTAATAATAATGTCTTTACTCAACCCTGCTAAATGGATCTTGTCACAGTGGGTGTGATCTGTCAGCTCATTAGCATATTCATGAGCTCATTAGCATGGCCATTTATGAACCATTGTGGGAGGAACTCTTCTGCGCACAATTCACTGCAGGTGTTATTTATAATGAGAAGAGTGCGTAGAAGAGTGTGTAGAAGAGTGTGTAGAAGAGTGTGCAGAAGATTGTGTAGAAGAGTGTGTAGAAGTGTGCGTAGAAGAGTGTGCAGAGGATTGTGTAATAGAGTGCGTAGAAGATTGTGTAGAAGATTGTGTAGAAGAGTACGTAGAAGAGTGCACAGAAGATTGTGTAAAAGAGTACGTAGAAGAGTGTATAAAATTGTGCTTAGAAAACAGTGTAGAAGAGTGCATAAAAGTGTGCGTAGAAGAGTGCAAAAAAGTGTGTGTAGAAGAGTGCATAAAAGTGTGCGTAGAAGAGTGCAAAAAAGTGTGCGTAGAAGAGTGCATAAAAGTGTGCGTGGAAGAGTGCATTAAAGTGTGCATAGAAGAGTGCATAAAAGTGTGCGTGGAAGAGTGCATAAAAGTGTGTGTAGAAGAGTGCGTAGAAGAGTGCATAAAAGTGTGCGTGGAAGAGTACATAAAAGTGTGCATAGAAGTGTGCATAAAAGTGTGCATAGAAGAGTGCATAAAAGTGTGCATTAAAGTGTGCGTGGAAGAGTGCATAAAAGTGTGTGTGGAAGAGTACATAAAAGTATGCGTAGAAGAGTGCATAAAAGTGTGCATAGAAGAGTGCATAAAAGTGTGCGTGGAAGAGTACATAAAAGTGTGCGTAGAAGAGTGCATAAAAGTGTGCGTGGAAGAGTACATAAAAGTGTGCGTAGAAGAGTGCATAAAAGTGTGCGTAGAAGAGTGCAAAAAGTGTGCATAAAAGTGTGCGTAGAGTGCAAAAAAGTGTGCGTGGAAGAGTGCATAAAAGTGTGCATAGAAGAGTGCATAAAAGTGTGCATAGAAGAGTGCATAAAAGTGTGCATAAAAGTGTGCGTGGAAGAGTGCATAAAAGTGTGCGTGGAAGAGTACATAAAAGTGTGCATAGAAGAGTGCATATAAGTGTGCATAAAAGTGTGCGTGGAAGAGTACATGAAAGTGTTTTGGATGTTAGTTTCAGTTCTAAGTGTGTCGGATGTTAGTTTCACTTCTAAGTGTGTCGGATGTCAGTTTCACATCTAAGTGTGTCGGATGTTAGTTTCACATCTAAGTGTGTCGGATGTTAGTTTCACTTCTAAGTGTGTCGGATGTCAGTTTCACTTCTAAGTGTGTCGGATGTTGGTTTCACTTCTAAGTGTGTCGGATGTTAGTTTCACTCCTAAGTGTGTCGGATGTTGGTTTCACTTCTAAGTGTGTCGGATGTTAGTTTCACTTCTAAGTGTGTCGGATGTTGGTTTCACTTCTAAGTGTGTCGGATGTTAGTTTCACTTCTAAGTGTGTCGGATGTTGGTTTCACTTCTAAGTGTGTCGGATGTTAGTTTCACTTCTAAGTGTGTTGGATGTTAGTTTCACATCGAAGTTTGTCGGATGTTGGTTTCACTTCTAAGTGTGTCGGATGTTAGTTTCACTTCTAAGTGTGTCGGATGTTAGTTTCACATCTAAGTGTGTCGGATGTTAGTTTCACTTCTAAGTGTGTCGGATGTTAGTTTCACTTCTAAGTGTGTCGGATGTCAGTCTCACTTCTAAGTGTGTCGGATGTCAGTTTCACTTCTAAGTGTGTCGGATGTTAGTTTCACTTCTAAGTGTGTCGGATGTTAGTTTCACTTTTAAGTGTGTCAGATTTTAGTTTCACTTCTAAGTGTGTCGGATGTTAGTTTCACTTCTAAGTGTGTCGGATGTTAGTTTCACTTCTAAGTGTGTCGGATGTTAGTTTCACTTCTAAGTGTGTCGGATGTTAGTTTCACTTCTAAGTGTGTCGGATGTTAGTTTCACATCTAAGTGTGTCGGATGTTAGTTTCACTTCTAAGTGTGTCGGATGTTAGTTTCACTTCTAAGTGTGTCGGATGTCAGTCTCACTTCTAAGTGTGTCGGATGTCAGTTTCACTTCTAAGTGTGTTGGATGTTAGTTTCACTTCTAAGTGTGTCGGATGTTAGTTTCACTTTTAAGTGTGTCGGATTTTAGTTTCACTTCTAAGTGTGTCGGATGTTAGTTTCACTTCTAAGTGTGTCGGATGTTGGTTTCACTTCTAAGTGTGTCGGATGTTAGTTTCACTTCTAAGTGTGTTGGATGTTAGTTTCACTTCTAAGTGTGTCAGATGTTAGTTTCACTTTTAAGTGTGTCGGATGTCAGTTTCACTTCCAAGTGTGTCGGATGTCAGTTTCACTTCTAAGTGTGTCGGATGTCAGTTTCACTTCTAAGTGTGTCGGATGTCAGTTTCACTTCTAAGTGTGTCGGATGTTAGTTTAACTTCTAAGTGTGTCGGATGTCAGTTTCACTTCCAAGTGTGTCGGATGTCAGTTTCACTTCTAAGTCTGTCGGATGTTAGTTTCACTTCTAAGTGTGTCGGATGTCAGTTTCACTTCCAAGTTTGTCGGATGTTAGTTTCACTTCTAAGTGTGTCGGATGTTAGTTTAACTTCTAAGTGTGTCAGATGTCAGTTTCACTTCCAAGTGTGTCGGATGTCAGTTTCACTTCTAAGTGTGTCGGATGTTAGTTTCACTTCTAAGTGTGTCGGATGTCAGTTTCACTTCCAAGTTTGTCGGATGTTAGTTTCACTTCTAAGTGTGTCGGATGTCAGTTTCACTTCCAAGTGTGTCGGATGTTAGTTTCACTTCCAAGTGTGTCGGATGTCAGTTTCACTTCTAAGTGTGTCGGATGTCAGTTTTACTTCTAAGTGTGTCGGATGTTAGATGTTAGTTTCACTTCTAAGTGCGTCGGATGTTAGTTTCACTTCTAAGTGTGTCGGATGTTAGTTTCACATCTAAGTGTGTCGGATGTTAGTTTCACTTCTAAGTGTGTCGGATGTCAGTTTCACTTCTAAGTGTGTCTGATGTCAGTTTCACTTCTAAGTGTGTCGGATGTCAGTTTCACTCCTAAGTGTGTCGGATGTTAGTTTCACTCCTAAGTGTGTCGGATGTTAGTTTCACTTCTAAGTGTGTCGGATGTTAGTTTCACTTCTAAGTGTGTCGGATGTTAGTTTCACATCGAAGTTTGTCGGATGTTAGTTTCACTTCTAAGTGTGTCGGATGTTAGTTTCACTTCTAAGTGTGTCGGATGTTAGTTTCACTTCTAAGTGTGTCGGATGTTAGTTTCACATCTAAGTGTGTCGGATGTTAGTTTCACTTCTAAGTGTGTCGGATGTTAGTTTCACTTTTAAGGGTGTCGGATGTTAGTTTCACATCTAAGTGTGTCGGATGTCAGTTTCACATCTAAGTGTGTCGGATGTCAGTTTCACTTCTAAGTGTGTCGGATGTCAGTTTCACATCTAAGTGTGTCGGATGTCAGTTTCACTTCTAAGTGTGTCGGATGTTAGATGTTAGTTTCACTTCTAAGTGCGTCGGATGTTAGTTTCACTTCTAAGTGCGTCGGATGTTAGTTTCACTTCTAAGTGTGTCGGATGTTAGTTTCACATCTAAGTGTGTCGGATGTTAGTTTCACTTCTTGGTGTGTCGGATGTCAGTTTCACTTCTAAGTCTGTCGAATGTCAGTTTCACTTCTAAGTGTGTCTGATGTCAGTTTCACTTCTAAGTGTGTCGGATGTTAGTTTCACTTCTAAGTGTGTCGGATGTTAGTTTCACATCTAAGTGTGTCGGATGTTAGTTTCACTTCTAAGTGTGTCGGATGTTAGTTTCACTTCTAAGTGTGTCGGATGTCAGTCTCACTTCTAAGTGTGTCGGATGTCAGTTTCACTTCTAAGTGTGTCGGATGTTAGTTTCACTTCTAAGTGTGTCGGATGTTAGTTTCACTTTTAAGTGTGTCAGATTTTAGTTTCACTTCTAAGTGTGTCGGATGTTAGTTTCACTTCTAAGTGTGTCGGATGTTAGTTTCACTTCTAAGTGTGTCGGATGTTAGTTTCACTTCTAAGTGTGTCGGATGTTAGTTTCACTTCTAAGTGTGTCGGATGTTAGTTTCACATCTAAGTGTGTCGGATGTTAGTTTCACTTCTAAGTGTGTCGGATGTTAGTTTCACTTCTAAGTGTGTCGGATGTCAGTCTCACTTCTAAGTGTGTCGGATGTCAGTTTCACTTCTAAGTGTGTTGGATGTTAGTTTCACTTCTAAGTGTGTCGGATGTTAGTTTCACTTTTAAGTGTGTCGGATTTTAGTTTCACTTCTAAGTGTGTCGGATGTTAGTTTCACTTCTAAGTGTGTCGGATGTTGGTTTCACTTCTAAGTGTGTCGGATGTTAGTTTCACTTCTAAGTGTGTTGGATGTTAGTTTCACTTCTAAGTGTGTCAGATGTTAGTTTCACTTTTAAGTGTGTCGGATGTCAGTTTCACTTCCAAGTGTGTCGGATGTCAGTTTCACTTCTAAGTGTGTCGGATGTCAGTTTCACTTCTAAGTGTGTCGGATGTCAGTTTCACTTCTAAGTGTGTCGGATGTTAGTTTAACTTCTAAGTGTGTCGGATGTCAGTTTCACTTCCAAGTGTGTCGGATGTCAGTTTCACTTCTAAGTCTGTCGGATGTTAGTTTCACTTCTAAGTGTGTCGGATGTCAGTTTCACTTCCAAGTTTGTCGGATGTTAGTTTCACTTCTAAGTGTGTCGGATGTTAGTTTAACTTCTAAGTGTGTCAGATGTCAGTTTCACTTCCAAGTGTGTCGGATGTCAGTTTCACTTCTAAGTGTGTCGGATGTTAGTTTCACTTCTAAGTGTGTCGGATGTCAGTTTCACTTCCAAGTTTGTCGGATGTTAGTTTCACTTCTAAGTGTGTCGGATGTCAGTTTCACTTCCAAGTGTGTCGGATGTTAGTTTCACTTCCAAGTGTGTCGGATGTCAGTTTCACTTCTAAGTGTGTCGGATGTCAGTTTTACTTCTAAGTGTGTCGGATGTTAGATGTTAGTTTCACTTCTAAGTGCGTCGGATGTTAGTTTCACTTCTAAGTGTGTCGGATGTTAGTTTCACATCTAAGTGTGTCGGATGTTAGTTTCACTTCTAAGTGTGTCGGATGTCAGTTTCACTTCTAAGTGTGTCTGATGTCAGTTTCACTTCTAAGTGTGTCGGATGTCAGTTTCACTCCTAAGTGTGTCGGATGTTAGTTTCACTCCTAAGTGTGTCGGATGTTAGTTTCACTTCTAAGTGTGTCGGATGTTAGTTTCACTTCTAAGTGTGTCGGATGTTAGTTTCACATCGAAGTTTGTCGGATGTTAGTTTCACTTCTAAGTGTGTCGGATGTTAGTTTCACTTCTAAGTGTGTCGGATGTTAGTTTCACTTCTAAGTGTGTCGGATGTTAGTTTCACATCTAAGTGTGTCGGATGTTAGTTTCACTTCTAAGTGTGTCGGATGTTAGTTTCACTTTTAAGGGTGTCGGATGTTAGTTTCACATCTAAGTGTGTCGGATGTCAGTTTCACATCTAAGTGTGTCGGATGTCAGTTTCACTTCTAAGTGTGTCGGATGTCAGTTTCACATCTAAGTGTGTCGGATGTCAGTTTCACTTCTAAGTGTGTCGGATGTTAGATGTTAGTTTCACTTCTAAGTGCGTCGGATGTTAGTTTCACTTCTAAGTGCGTCGGATGTTAGTTTCACTTCTAAGTGTGTCGGATGTTAGTTTCACATCTAAGTGTGTCGGATGTTAGTTTCACTTCTTGGTGTGTCGGATGTCAGTTTCACTTCTAAGTCTGTCGAATGTCAGTTTCACTTCTAAGTGTGTCTGATGTCAGTTTCACTTCTAAGTGTGTCGGATGTCAGTTTCACTTCTAAGTGTGTCGGATGTTAGTTTCACATCGAAGTTTGTCGGATGTTAGTTTCACTTCTAAGTGTGTCGGATGTTAGTTTCACTTCTAAGTGTGTCGGATGTTAGTTTCACGTCTAAGTGTGTCGGATGTTAGTTTCACATCTAAGTGTGTCGGATGTTAGTTTCACTTCTAAGTGTGTCGGATGTTAGTTTCACTTCTAAGTGTGTCGGATGTTAGTTTCACTTCTAAGTGTGTCGGATGTTAGTTTCACTTCTAAGTGTGTCGGATGTCAGTTTCACTTCTAAGTGTGTCGGATGTTAGTTTCACTCCTAAGTGTGTCGGATGTTAGTTTCAGTTCTAAGTGTGTCGGATGTTAGTTTCACTCCTAAGTGTGTCGGATGTTAGTTTCACTCCTAAGTGTGTCGGATGTCAGTTTCACTTCTAAGTCTGTCGGATGTCAGTTTCACTTCTAAGTGTGTCAGATGTTAGTTTCACTTCTAAGTGTGTCGGATGTTGGTTTCACATCTAAGTGTGTCGGATGTCAGTTTCACTTCTAAGTGTGTCGAATGTCAGTTTCACTTTTAAGTGTGTCGGATGTCAGTTTCACTTGTAAGTGTGTCGGATGTTAGTTTCACTTCTAAGTGTGTCGGATGTCAGTTTCACTTCTTAGTCTGTCGGATGTTAGTTTCACTTCTAAGTCTGTCGGATGTCAGTTTCACTTCTAAGTCTGTCGGATGTTAGTTTCACTTCTAAGTGTATCGGATGTCAGTTTCACTTCTAAGTGTGTCGAATGTCAGTTTCACTTTTAAGTGTGTCGAATGTCAGTTTCACTTTTAAGTGTGTCGGATGTTAGTTTCACTTCTAAGTGTGTCGGATGTTAGTTTCACTTCTAAGTGTGTCGAATGTCGGTTTCACTTTTAAGTGTGTCGGATGTTAGTTTGACTTCTAAGTGTGTCGGATGTCAGTTTCACTTCTAAGTGTGTCGGATGTTAGTTTCACTTCTAAGTGTGTCGGATGTCAGTTTCACTTCTAAGTGTGTCGGATGTTAGTTTCACTTCTAAGTGTGTCGGATGTCAGTTTCACTTCTAAGTGTGTTGGATGTTAGTTTCACTTCTAAGTCTGTCGGATGTTGGTTTCACTTCTAAGTGTGTCGGATGTTGGTTTCACTCCTAAGTGTGTCGGATGTTAGTTTCACTTCTAAGTGTGTCGGATGTCAGTTTCACTTCTAAGTGTGTTGGATGTTAGTTTCACTTCTAAGTCTGTCGGATGTCAGTTTCACTTCTAAGTGTGTCGGATGTTAGTTTCACTTCTAAGTGTGTCGGATGTCAGTTTCACTTCTAAGTGTGTTGGATGTTAGTTTCACTTCTAAGTGTGTCGGATGTCAGTTTCACTTCTAAGTCTGTCGGATGTCAGTTTCACTTCTAAGTGTGTCGGATGTTAGTTTCACTTCTAAGTGTGTCGGATGTTAGTTTCACTTCTAAGTGTGTCGGATGTTAGTTTCACTTCTAAGTGTGTCGGATGTCAGTTTCACTTCTAAGTGTGTCGGATGTTAGTTTCACTCCTAAGTGTGTCGGATGTTAGTTTCAGTTCTAAGTGTGTCGGATGTTAGTTTCACTCCTAAGTGTGTCGGATGTTAGTTTCACTCCTAAGTGTGTCGGATGTTAGTTTCACTTCTAAGTGTGTCGGATGTCAGTTTCACTTCTAAGTCTGTCGGATGTCAGTTTCACTTCTAAGTGTGTCGGATGTTAGTTTCACTTCTAAGTGTGTCGGATGTTGGTTTCACATCTAAGTGTGTCGGATATCAGTTTCACTTCTAAGTGTGTCGAATGTCAGTTTCACCTTTAAGTGTGTCGGATGTCAGTTTCACTTGTAAGTGTGTCGGATGTTAGTTTCACTTCTAAGTGTGTCGGATGTCAGTTTCACTTCTTAGTCTGTCGGATGTTAGTTTCACTTCTAAGTGTGTCGGATGTCAGTTTCACTTCTAAGTCTGTCGGATGTTAGTTTCACTTCTAAGTGTATCGGATGTCAGTTTCACTTCTAAGTGTGTCGAATGTCAGTTTCACTTTTAAGTGTGTCGGATGTTAGTTTCACTTCTAAGTGTGTCGGATGTTAGTTTCACTTCTAAGTGTGTCGAATGTCAGTTTCACTTTTAAGTGTGTCGGATGTTAGTTTCACTTCTAAGTGTGTCGGATGTCAGTTTCACTTCTAAGTGTGTCGGATGTTAGTTTCACTTCTAAGTGTGTCGGATGTCAGTTTCACTTCTAAGTGTGTCGGATGTCAGTTTCCCTTCTAAGTGTGTCGGATGTTAGTTTCACTTCTAAGTGTGTCGGATGTCAGTTTCACTTCTAAGTGTGTTGGATGTTAGTTTCACTTCTAAGTCTGTCGGATGTCAGTTTCACTTCTAAGTGTGTCGGATGTTAGTTTCACTTCTAAGTGTGTCGGATGTTAGTTTCACTTCTAAGTGTGTCGGATGTCAGTTTCACTTCTAAGTGTGTCGGATGTTAGTTTCACTTCTAAGTCTGTCGGATGTCAGTTTCACTTCTAAGTGTGTCGGATGTTAGTTTCACTTCTAAGTGTGTCGGATGTCAGTTTCACTTCTAAGTGTGTTGGATGTTAGTTTCACTTCTAAGTGTGTCGGATGTCAGTTTCACTTCTAAGTGTGTTGGATGTTAGTTTCACTTCTAAGTCTGTCGGATGTCAGTTTCACTTCTAAGTGTGTCGGATGTTAGTTTCACTTCTAAGTGTGTCGGATGTCAGTTTCACTTCTAAGTGTGTTGGATGTTAGTTTCACTTCTAAGTGTGTCGGATGTTAGCTTCACTTCTAAGTGTGTCGGATGTTAGTTTCACTTCTAAGTGTGTCGGATGTTAGTTTCACTTCTAAGTATGCCTGATGTTAGTTTCACTTCTAAGTGTGTCGGATGTTAGTTTCACTTCCAAGTGTGTCGGATGTTAGTTTCACTTCTAAGTGTGTCGGATGTTAGTTTCACTTCTAAGTGTGTCGGATGTTAGTTTCACTTGTAAGTGTGTCGGATGTTAGTTTCACTTCTAAGTGTGTCGGATGTCAGTTTCACTTCTAAGTGTGTTGGATGTTAGTTTCACTTCTAAGTGTGTCGGATGTCAGTTTCACTTCTAAGTGTGTCGGATGTCAGTTTCACTTCTAAGTCTGTCGGATGTCAGTTTCACTTCTAAGTGTGTCGGATGTTAGTTTCACTTCTAAGTGTGTCGGATGTCAGTTTCACTTCTAAGTGTGTTGGATGTTAGTTTCACTTCTAAGTGTGTCGGATGTTAGTTTCACTTCTAAGTGTGTCGGATGTTAGTTTCACTTCTAAGTGTGTCGGATGTTAGTTTCACTTCTAAGTATGCCTGATGTTAGTTTCACTTCTAAGTGTGTCGGATGTTAGTTTCACTTCCAAGTGTGTCGGATGTTAGTTTCACTTCTAAGTGTGTCGGATGTTAGTTTCACTTCTAAGTGTGTCGGATGTTAGTTTCACTTGTAAGTGTGTCGGATGTTAGTTTCACTTCTAAGTGTGTCGGATGTCAGTTTCACTTCTAAGTGTGTTGGATGTTAGTTTCACTTCTAAGTGTGTCGGATGTCAGTTTCACTTCTAAGTGTGTTGGATGTTAGTTTCACTTCTAAGTCTGTCGGATGTCAGTTTCACTTCTAAGTGTGTCGGATGTTAGTTTCACTTCTAAGTGTGTCGGATGTCAGTTTCAGTTCTAAGTGTGTTGGATGTTAGTTTCACTTCTAAGTGTGTCGGATGTTAGTTTCACTTCTAAGTGTGTCGGATGTTAGTTTCACTTCTAAGTGTGTCGGATGTTAGTTTCACTTCTAAGTATGCCTGATGTTAGTTTCACTTCTAAGTGTGTCGGATGTTAGTTTCACTTGTAAGTGTGTCGGATGTTAGTTTCACTTCTAAGTGTGTCGGATGTCAGTTTCACTTGTAAGTGTGTCGGATGTTAGTTTCACTTCTAAGTGTGTCGGATGTCAGTTTCACTTCTAAGTGTGTTGGATGTTAGTTTCACTTCTAAGTGTGTCGGATGTCAGTTTCACTTCTAAGTGTGTTGGATGTTAGTTTCACTTCTAAGTCTGTCGGATGTCAGTTTCACTTCTAAGTGTGTCGGATGTTAGTTTCACTTCTAAGTGTGTCGGATGTCAGTTTCACTTCTAAGTGTGTCGGATGTCAGTTTCACTTCTAAGTGTGTTGGATGTTAGTTTCACTTCTAAGTGTGTCGGATGTTAGTTTCACTTCTAAGTGTGTCGGATGTTAGTTTCACTTCTAAGTGTGTCGGATGTTAGTTTCACTTCTAAGTATGCCTGATGTTAGTTTCACTTCTAAGTGTGTCGGATGTTAGTTTCACTTCCAAGTGTGTCGGATGTTAGTTTCACTTCTAAGTGTGTCGGATGTTAGTTTCACTTCTAAGTGTGTCGGATGTTAGTTTCACTTGTAAGTGTGTCGGATGTTAGTTTCACTTCTAAGTGTGTCGGATGTTAGTTTCACTTGTAAGTGTGTCGGATGTTAGTTTCACTTCTAAGTGTGTCGGATGTTAGTTTCACTTCTAAGTGTGTCGGATGTTAGTTTCACTTGTAAGTGTGTCGGATGTTAGTTTCACTTCTAAGTGTGTCGGATGTCAGTTTCACTTCTAAGTGTGTCGGATGTTAGTTTCACTTCTAAGTGTGTCGGATGTTAGTTTCACTTCTAAGTATGCCTGATGTTAGTTTCACTTCTAAGTGTGTCGGATGTTAGTTTCACTTGTAAGTGTGTCGGATGTTAGTTTCACTTCTAAGTGTGTCGGATGTCAGTTTCACTTGTAAGTGTGTCGGATGTCAGTTTCACTTCTAAGTGTGTCGGATGTCAGTTTCACTTCTAAGTGTGTTGGATGTTAGTTTCACTTCTAAGTGTGTCGGATGTCAGTTTCACTTCTAAGTGTGTTGGATGTTAGTTTCACTTCTAAGTCTGTCGGATGTCAGTTTCACTTCTAAGTGTGTCGGATGTTAGTTTCACTTCTAAGTGTGTCGGATGTCAGTTTCACTTCTAAGTGTGTTGGATGTTAGTTTCACTTCTAAGTGTGTCGGATGTTAGTTTCACTTCTAAGTGTGTCGGATGTTAGTTTCACTTCTAAGTGTGTCGGATGTTAGTTTCACTTCTAAGTATGCCTGATGTTAGTTTCACTTCTAAGTGTGTCGGATGTTAGTTTCACTTCCAAGTGTGTCGGATGTTAGTTTCACTTCTAAGTGTGTCGGATGTTAGTTTCACTTCTAAGTGTGTCGGATGTTAGTTTCACTTGTAAGTGTGTCGGATGTTAGTTTCACTTCTAAGTGTGTCGGATGTTAGTTTCACTTGTAAGTGTGTCGGATGTTAGTTTCACTTCTAAGTGTGTCGGATGTTAGTTTCACTTCTAAGTGTGTCGGATGTTAGTTTCACTTGTAAGTGTGTCGGATGTTAGTTTCACTTCTAAGTGTGTCGGATGTCAGTTTCACTTCTAAGTGTGTCGGATGTTAGTTTCACTTCTAAGTGTGTCGGATGTTAGTTTCACTTCTAAGTGTGTCGGATGTCAGTTTCACTTCTAAGTGTGTCGGATGTTAGTTTCACTTCTAAGTCTGTCGGATGTCAGTTTCACTTCTAAGTGTGTCGGATGTTAGTTTCACTTCTAAGTGTGTCGGATGTCAGTTTCACTTCTAAGTGTGTTGGATGTTAGTTTCACTTCTAAGTGTGTCGGATGTCAGTTTCACTTCTAAGTGTGTTGGATGTTAGTTTCACTTCTAAGTCTGTCGGATGTCAGTTTCACTTCTAAGTGTGTCGGATGTTAGTTTCACTTCTAAGTGTGTCGGATGTCAGTTTCACTTCTAAGTGTGTTGGATGTTAGTTTCACTTCTAAGTGTGTCGGATGTTAGCTTCACTTCTAAGTGTGTCGGATGTTAGTTTCACTTCTAAGTGTGTCGGATGTTAGTTTCACTTCTAAGTATGCCTGATGTTAGTTTCACTTCTAAGTGTGTCGGATGTTAGTTTCACTTCCAAGTGTGTCGGATGTTAGTTTCACTTCTAAGTGTGTCGGATGTTAGTTTCACTTCTAAGTGTGTCGGATGTTAGTTTCACTTGTAAGTGTGTCGGATGTTAGTTTCACTTCTAAGTGTGTCGGATGTCAGTTTCACTTCTAAGTGTGTTGGATGTTAGTTTCACTTCTAAGTGTGTCGGATGTCAGTTTCACTTCTAAGTGTGTTGGATGTTAGTTTCACTTCTAAGTCTGTCGGATGTCAGTTTCACTTCTAAGTGTGTCGGATGTTAGTTTCACTTCTAAGTGTGTCGGATGTCAGTTTCACTTCTAAGTGTGTTGGATGTTAGTTTCACTTCTAAGTGTGTCGGATGTTAGTTTCACTTCTAAGTGTGTCGGATGTTAGTTTCACTTCTAAGTGTGTCGGATGTTAGTTTCACTTCTAAGTATGCCTGATGTTAGTTTCACTTCTAAGTGTGTCGGATGTTAGTTTCACTTCCAAGTGTGTCGGATGTTAGTTTCACTTCTAAGTGTGTCGGATGTTAGTTTCACTTCTAAGTGTGTCGGATGTTAGTTTCACTTGTAAGTGTGTCGGATGTTAGTTTCACTTCTAAGTGTGTCGGATGTCAGTTTCACTTCTAAGTGTGTTGGATGTTAGTTTCACTTCTAAGTGTGTCGGATGTCAGTTTCACTTCTAAGTGTGTTGGATGTTAGTTTCACTTCTAAGTCTGTCGGATGTCAGTTTCACTTCTAAGTGTGTCGGATGTTAGTTTCACTTCTAAGTGTGTCGGATGTCAGTTTCAGTTCTAAGTGTGTTGGATGTTAGTTTCACTTCTAAGTGTGTCGGATGTTAGTTTCACTTCTAAGTGTGTCGGATGTTAGTTTCACTTCTAAGTGTGTCGGATGTTAGTTTCACTTCTAAGTATGCCTGATGTTAGTTTCACTTCTAAGTGTGTCGGATGTTAGTTTCACTTGTAAGTGTGTCGGATGTTAGTTTCACTTCTAAGTGTGTCGGATGTCAGTTTCACTTGTAAGTGTGTCGGATGTTAGTTTCACTTCTAAGTGTGTCGGATGTCAGTTTCACTTCTAAGTGTGTTGGATGTTAGTTTCACTTCTAAGTGTGTCGGATGTCAGTTTCACTTCTAAGTGTGTTGGATGTTAGTTTCACTTCTAAGTCTGTCGGATGTCAGTTTCACTTCTAAGTGTGTCGGATGTTAGTTTCACTTCTAAGTGTGTCGGATGTCAGTTTCACTTCTAAGTGTGTCGGATGTCAGTTTCACTTCTAAGTGTGTTGGATGTTAGTTTCACTTCTAAGTGTGTCGGATGTTAGTTTCACTTCTAAGTGTGTCGGATGTTAGTTTCACTTCTAAGTGTGTCGGATGTTAGTTTCACTTCTAAGTATGCCTGATGTTAGTTTCACTTCTAAGTGTGTCGGATGTTAGTTTCACTTCCAAGTGTGTCGGATGTTAGTTTCACTTCTAAGTGTGTCGGATGTTAGTTTCACTTCTAAGTGTGTCGGATGTTAGTTTCACTTCTAAGTGTGTCGGATGTTAGTTTCACTTGTAAGTGTGTCGGATGTTAGTTTCACTTCTAAGTGTGTCGGATGTTAGTTTCACTTGTAAGTGTGTCGGATGTTAGTTTCACTTCTAAGTGTGTCGGATGTTAGTTTCACTTCTAAGTGTGTCGGATGTTAGTTTCACTTGTAAGTGTGTCGGATGTTAGTTTCACTTCTAAGTGTGTCGGATGTCAGTTTCACTTCTAAGTGTGTCGGATGTTAGTTTCACTTCTAAGTGTGTCGGATGTTAGTTTCACTTCTAAGTATGCCTGATGTTAGTTTCACTTCTAAGTGTGTCGGATGTTAGTTTCACTTGTAAGTGTGTCGGATGTTAGTTTCACTTCTAAGTGTGTCGGATGTCAGTTTCACTTGTAAGTGTGTCGGATGTCAGTTTCACTTCTAAGTGTGTCGGATGTCAGTTTCACTTCTAAGTGTGTTGGATGTTAGTTTCACTTCTAAGTGTGTCGGATGTCAGTTTCACTTCTAAGTGTGTTGGATGTTAGTTTCACTTCTAAGTCTGTCGGATGTCAGTTTCACTTCTAAGTGTGTCGGATGTTAGTTTCACTTCTAAGTGTGTCGGATGTCAGTTTCACTTCTAAGTGTGTTGGATGTTAGTTTCACTTCTAAGTGTGTCGGATGTTAGTTTCACTTCTAAGTGTGTCGGATGTTAGTTTCACTTCTAAGTGTGTCGGATGTTAGTTTCACTTCTAAGTATGCCTGATGTTAGTTTCACTTCTAAGTGTGTCGGATGTTAGTTTCACTTCCAAGTGTGTCGGATGTTAGTTTCACTTCTAAGTGTGTCGGATGTTAGTTTCACTTCTAAGTGTGTCGGATGTTAGTTTCACTTGTAAGTGTGTCGGATGTTAGTTTCACTTCTAAGTGTGTCGGATGTTAGTTTCACTTGTAAGTGTGTCGGATGTTAGTTTCACTTCTAAGTGTGTCGGATGTTAGTTTCACTTCTACGTGTGTCGGATGTTAGTTTCACTTGTAAGTGTGTCGGATGTTAGTTTCACTTCTAAGTGTGTCGGATGTCAGTTTCACTTCTAAGTGTGTCGGATGTTAGTTTCACTTCTAAGTGTGTCGGATGTTAGTTTCACATCTAAGTGTGTCGAATGTTAGTTTCACTTCTAAGTGTGTCGGATGTTAGTTTCACATCGAAGTTTGTCGGATGTTAGTTTCACTTCTAAGTGTGTCGGATGTTAGTTTCACTTCTAAGTGTGTCGGATGTTAGTTTCACTTCTAAGTGTGTCGGATGTTAGTTTCACTTCTAAGTGTGTCGGATGCTTCCACAGATGTCGGCGTGTCCCGCCGCTCCCCCCGCTGGCAGGCGGGCGCCATGACGCACTGAAGGCAGGCTCGCGCCCTCAGAGTTGTCCGCCTGGGCCATGGCTGACCCCGCCCACTCGGACCTCATCGCCAGGCACTACAACTACACGGGAAAGTTCCGCAAGTCGGACGGGGGCTCGGGCCTGAAGGCCGACTCGGTGGTCTTCATCGTGGTTTGCTGCCTGATCGTGCTGGAGAACCTCCTGGTCCTGGCCACCATCTGGAGGACCAAGAAGTTCCACAAGCCCATGTACTACTTCATCGGGAACCTGGCGCTGTCCGACCTGCTGGCGGGCGTGGTCTACACGGCCAACATCCTGCTGTCGGGCGCCAACACCTACAAGCTGACGCCCACGCAGTGGTTCCTGCGCGAGGGCTCCATGTTCGTGGCGCTGGCGGCGTCCGTCTTCAGCCTGCTGGCCATCGCGGTGGAGCGCCACCTGACCATGCTGAAGATGAAGCTGCACAACAGCGGCAGCGCCAGCCGCGTCTTCCCGCTCATCAGCGCCGTGTGGATGGTGGCGGCGCTCCTGGGCGGCCTGCCGCTGATGGGCTGGAACTGCATCGGGCAGCTGAGCCACTGCTCCACCGTGCTGCCGCTCTACCACAAGACCTACATCCTCTTCTGCACCACCGTCTTCAGCGTCATCCTCATGGCCGTCGTGGCGCTCTACGCCCGCATCTACGCGCTGGTGCGCGCCCGCAGCCGCCAGCTGGTCTTCCGCAAGGCGCCCAACGGCGGCAAGAGCTCGGAGAAGTCCATGGCGCTGCTCCGGACCGTCATGGTGGTGCTGAGCTGCTTCATCGCCTGCTGGGCGCCGCTCTTCGTCCTGCTGCTGCTGGACGCCGCCTGCCACACGCTCCACTGCTCCATCCTCTACAAGGCCGAGTGGTTCCTGGCGCTCGCCGTCCTCAACTCCGCCACCAACCCGCTCATCTACACGCTGACCAGCAACGAGATGCGCCGCGCCTTCCTCAAGACGCTGCTCTGCGGCTCCGCCCGCGTCCGCGCCGCCGTCAGCTACGTCGGGGCGGAGTTCAGCCGCAGCAAGTCGGATAACTCCTCCCACCCCAACAAGGAGGAGGTGGAGTACACCCGGAGGGGGGCGAGGGCGGCCGAGGTCGCCTCTTCCTCGTCCTAGAAGTCGCCTTGCCGCCGGTTTGACCTGCAAACGTCCCCGAGGAAAACCTTGGTCAGGTAACCCCGGCAGGTGAGTCCACAGCCCCCCCTGCCGCCTTTTTGACGTACCTCTCCGTGTTTACGTGTAGCCAATCGACTATTCTATCGTTTTTCATTCCTGGTCTTCGTGTCAGCCCTGAAGTCACTCGGGATTTGTACAGCGCCCAACTTTCCTACTTCCTGTCTGCTTGTCCGTAGTGATGGCGTTTGCATGTCGCCATGGTAACCGTCAATAAATTGTCTGTGTTTAACCTTCCTAGCGTTTAATAAAGACACAATAAGTAGAAGTCGGCCTGAGAAGCTTTTTTTTTTCCACCCCCCCGGCCCCGCCACTCCTTCGCACATTACCCGGGTCCTTCTGGCACCTCAAGACCGTCTTTTTTTATAGTCCGCTATCAAAACTTCATCATTCTCTTTATGGTCTCGCTTACTGGATAACTTTTATAGGTAACGACCGAAGTCCGTCTTTACTACCGCGGACCGATTCACGTGAAATCAAACAATGTTTTGTCCAGTTGCAGACTCTGCAGCGGCTCAAGCCCTTGGCGGGGAAACAAGCAGTCAACCACTCAGAGCGACCTACTTCTTCCATGTAATGTTACAAGTTTCCATTCCAACAGGGCAAGAAAAAGACACTCGAAAGTAGAGTAAGGCTCCACTTTCTTCATGCTAATTTATATTGGATTTGCCATGTACATGCTACCAGTTAGCATTAGCCATTTTACATGGCGATTTCTACGCCTCTAAATAATAATATTAATAATATTAATACATTTTATTTGACATAGCGCTTTTCAGAGTTCTCAAAGATGCTTTACAGGATAAAAAAATGTAAATATAAAACAGTTCAAAGTAATAATATAGAATACAGGAAATATAAAAGCAGTACATTTTAAAATACATAATAATATACATTTGGTATTTAAAACTACAACCAAGATGTAATTTGCAATCAAATAGCTGGTGAGTAATAAATAAAATACAGCACTTACAGTATAAACACGTTTTAGGACTCAACCAAAAAAAAAAAGACCACTTTCTGGTTAAGACATTACACCGTTGCCTACACACTACTGCCATCTAAAGTCTTGGAATTGCAACTGCATGCAAAGTCTACTATATGTTATGATACAGTACAGTACTTGCAAATGAGATGAATATGTAACAAAACATGATAACTGGACAGGACACACAAAATAAAATTTGAAACAATGAACATATTGAACATTTGACAATTGGTACTGTTGAGTACTGGTATGGATTCCCAGGTGCCGGGAATTGGGACCGCATCGATTCAAGAGTGCAAGGTATCTCCAAATCTGGTCATGAATAAGTACAATACTTACAATATGAACACTTTGTAGGACTCAACAACAAAAGAATGGCACATTGTACTTAATGGCAAAGACTACTTCTTGGCAACTCATTGTAGCCCCTTGTCGTCCAGTTGGTCTCAAACATGGCGCCCTGTCACGTGAGGGGCCTTTCACCAATCATTTAGGAGATGGTCTGGTTATACTCTCTCTGAATGGTCAAAAAACCCTCACGTGACAACCGGGCGCCATGTTTGCTACCAACTCTGAAACCGAGTTGGCCATACTCGCTCTATACACGACTCTGCTGTAGTCCAAAGCCATGTATAGACAGAGTATGGCCAAATAATTGTCAAAATTGGTAGCAAACATGGCGCCGTGTCGTCACGTGAGGAGCTTTTGACTAATATTGGTAGCAAACATGGCGCCCTGTCGTCACGTGAGGGGCTTTTGACCAATCGATTAGGAGATCCTCTGGCCGTACGCTCTCGGATTGGTCAAAAACCCCTCACGTGACAACCGGGCGCCATGTTTACTACCAACTCTGAAACCGAGTTGGCCATACTCGCTCTATACACGACTCTGCTGTAGTCCAAAGCCATGTATAGACAGAGTATGGCCAAATAATTGTCAAAATTGGTAGCAAACATGGCGCCGTGTCGTCACGTGAGGAGCTTTTGACTAATATTGGTAGCAAACATGGCGCCCTGTCGTCACGTGAGGGGCTTTTGACCAATCGATTAGGAGATCCTCTGGCCGTACGCTCTCGGATTGGTCAAAAACCCCTCACGTGACAACCGGGCGCCATGTTTACTACCAACTCTGAAACCGAGTTGGCCATACTCGCTCTATACACGACTCTGCTGTAGTCCAAAGCCCTGTAAGAGAGAGTATGGCCAAATAATTGTCAAAATTGGTAGCAAACATGGCGCCCTGTCGTCACGTGAGGGGCTTTTGACCAATCGATTAGGAGATCCTCTGGCCGTACGCTCTCGGATTGGTCAAAAACCCCTCACGTGACAACCGGGCGCCATGTTTACTACCAACTCTGAAACCGAGTTGGCCATACTCGCTCTATACACGACTCTGCTGTAGTCCAAAGCCATGTATAGACAGAGTATGGCCAAATAATTGTCAAAATTGGTAGCAAACATGGCGCCGTGTCGTCACGTGAGGAGCTTTTGACTAATATTGGTAGCAAACATGGCGCCCTGTCGTCACGTGAGGGGCTTTTGACCAATCGATTAGGAGATCCTCTGGCCGTACGCTCTCGGATTGGTCAAAAACCCCTCACGTGACAACCGGGCGCCATGTTTACTACCAACTCTGAAACCGAGTTGGCCATACTCGCTCTATACACGACTCTGCTGTAGTCCAAAGCCATGTATAGACAGAGTATGGCCAAATAATTGTCAAAATTGGTAGCAAACATGGCGCCGTGTCGTCACGTGAGGAGCTTTTGACTAATATTGGTAGCAAACATGGCGCCCTGTCGTCACGTGAGGGGCTTTTGACCAAACGATTAGGAGATCCTCTAGCCGTACGCTCTCTGATTGGTCAAAAACCCCTCACGTGACGACCGGGCGCCATGTGATTGGTCAAAAACCCCTCACGTGACGACCGGGCGCCATGTTTGCTACCAACTCTGAAACCGAGTTGTCCATAAACTCTCTATATACACGACTCTGCTGTAGCCCAAAGCCGTGTATAGAGAATGGCCAAATAATTGTCAAAATTGGTAGCAAACATGGCGCCCTGTCATCACGTGAGGAGCTTTTGACTAATATTGGTAGCAAACATGGCGCCCTGTCGTCATGTGAGGGGCTTTTGAACAAACAATTAGGAGATCCTCTGGCCATACGCTCTCTGATTGGTCAAAAGCCCTTCACGTGACAACCGGGCGCCATGTTTGCTACCAACTCTGAAACCGAGTTGGCCATACTCGCTCTATACACGACTCTGCTGCAGCCCAAAGCCATATGGCCAAATCATTTTCAAAGTTGGTAGCAAACATGGCGCCCTGTCATCAAGTGAGGAGCTTTTGACTAATATTGGTAGCAGATATGGCGCCCTGTCGTCACGTGAGGGGGCTTTTGACCAATCGATTAAGAGATCCTCTGGCCATACGCTCTCTGATTGGTCAAAAGCCCCTCACGTGACAACCGGGCGCCATGTTTGCTACCAACTCTGAAACCGAGTTGGCCATACTCTCTCCATACACGACTCTGCTGTATCCCAAAGCCGTGTATAGAGAGAGTATGGCCAAATAATTGTCAAAATTGGTAGCAAACATGGCACCCTGTCATCACGTGAGGAGCTTTTGACTAATATTGGTAGCAAACATGGCGCCCTGTCGTCACGTGAGGAGCTTTTGCCTAATATTGGTAGCAAACATGGCGCCCTGTCATCACGTGAGGAGCTTTTGACTAATATTGGTAGCAAACATGGCGCCCTGTCATCACGTGAGGAGCTTTTGCCTAATATTGGTAGCAAACATGGCGCCCTGTCGTCACGTGAGGGGCTTTTGACCAAACGATTAGGAGATCCTCTGGCCATACGCTCTCTGATTGGTCAAAAAGCCCTCACGTGACAACCGGGCGCCATGTTTGCTACCAACTCTGAAACCAAGTTGTCCATACTCTCTCTATACACGACTCTGCTGTAGCCTTTACACTACTGCCATCTAACGTCCTGGAATTGCACCTGCATGCAAATTCTACTACACCGGTGGATCTGAAAAAAGTACCACCTCAGAAAACACCATAATGACCAACATTCAAATACAGTAGCGTAGTACGCCTAAGCGTTCATTTAAAAAAAAGCAGAGGTTTTATTTAGCTAGTATATTTAATATATTTGGCCACTGTAAAAGGACACACAGTTTGAACAGTAACACCTTGTTTGGAAATAGGAACATAAAACACTGTACTTTAATCAAGTGATTCTTTGGATTGGAACCGTATTTAAATGTGATTGGTACCCATCCCTTTACTAGCACAGTGTGTTTGTTGGGTTAGAAGGCCCTGAACCAGGACTAGGTAGATCAGGCTGAGAGTAAGTGACTGATTGTGAGTATATGCTGCCCTCTTGTGGTCATGTCATGAAATCACATGGTTTTACATTGATAAATTGTATCTTGGGTGGCTGTTATTGACTTTGGGAGAGGGTTCAATGCACCACAACAAGAACTCATCTGGATTTCGGAGGATCAGACTGAAGACCAGATGAAACCGTTTGTGCTCTTCTTCACGTGGATTCTTGCCTGTGAGTCCGCACACTAAGGACCTGTCCAACCGGCGAAAGAACCGATCTTTGTTTTTGTTTCGGCAGGGGCGTCGGTCTCGGCCAGGTCCACGTGGACAAGTGAGTCACTGTCAATCAGTTTTTCCGGTCTGTTCCGCGGTTTTGAAGCAACTGTTGTGTTGTTGTGCTCAGACAAGCCCGCCATCATAGTCAGTACCTCGGACCTGAATGTGGGGGAGTTCGTGAAGGTCAGCTGCACGCTGCCCATCGACTACCGCGGTGGCGATTGTCGTCTCTACCGGGGAGACTCTCGCTTACCCTTCCGACATATGTTGGCCTTGGACTACGTTTGCGTCTTCCGCCTGTCGTCCGGCGACCTTCTGGGGCCGCAGCCGGTCGGCAGCCTGGTGTCGTTGAGGTGCGACTACCACCTGCAAGACTACACGTCCGTGTCCAGCGACGGCGCCAGTGTTGTAGTTTGGGGTGAGTCCACGCCAGTGGGGGTTAATCCAGGTCGGAGGTTCAACAACCTAAAGTTGACCTACCCTAAGACTGTAGACTCTGGATGCTGGGTCCCTTAACATGTAGTTCGAGTATGTAGACTCTGAAAGAAGACCATGGTCAATACAGCGTTGACTGTAGACTCTGGGTGCTGGGTCCCTTAACATGTAGTTCGAGTGTGTAGACTCTGAAAGAAGACCATGGTCAATAGAGCGCTGACTGTAGACTCTGAGTGCTGGGTCCCTTAACATGTAGTTCGAGTATGTAGACTCTGAATGAAGACCATGGTCAATAAAGCGCTGACTGTAGACTCTGGGTGCTGGGTCCCTTAACATGTAGTTTGAGTGTGTAGACTCTGAATGAAGACCATGGACAATAGAGCGCTGACTGTAGACTCTGGGTGCTGGGTCCCTTAACATGTAGTTCGAGTGTGTAGACTCTGAATGAAGACCATGGTCAATAGAGCACTGACTGTAGACTCTGGGTGCTGGGTCCCTTAGCATGTAGTTCGAGTGTGTAGACTCTGAATGAAGACCATGGTCAATAGAGTGCTGACTGTAGACTCTGGGTGCTGGGTCCCTTAGCATGTAGTTTGAGTGTGTAGACTCTGAATGAAGACCATGGTCAATAGAGTGCTGACTGTAGACTCTGGGTGCTGGGTCCCTTAACATGTAGTTTGAGTGTGTAGACTCTGAATGAAGACCATGGTCAATAGAGTGCTGAATGTAGACTATGGGTGCTGGGTCCCTTAACATGTAGTTTGAGTGTGTAGACTCTGAATGAAGACCATGGTCAATAGAGCGCTGACTGTAGACTCTGGGTGCTGGGTCCCTTAACATGTAGTTCGAGTGTGTAGACTCTGAATGAAGACCATGGTCAATAGAGCGCTGACTGTAGACTCTTGGTGCTGGGTCCCTTAACATGTAGTTCGAGTGTGTAGACTCTGAATGAAGACCATGGTCAATAGAGCGCTGACTGTAGACTCTGGGTGCTGGGTCCCTTAACATGTAGTTCGAGTGTGTAGACTCTGAATGAAGACCATGGTCAACAGAGCGCTGATTCTACGATTCACGGTAGCAACTCAGGACAAAAAGAGACGGCCTTTCTCTACTCGGCTGGAAGTGAAAGAAAACACTTTTTATTAAGTAATACCGTTAAGTTCACGTAGTTAGTTACCATGGTAACGGACCTATGAGTTTGACTTTCCTGACTTTAATAGAACGGAAAACACAGATTTTCCCTCGGGCTACTCAAGAGTTTTCACTTAACCTGCTTTCTGGAGTACCGGTGACCGGTTCTTGACCTCCCCAGGCACTAGTCCC
Source organism: Entelurus aequoreus (assembly GCF_033978785.1). NCBI lineage: Eukaryota > Metazoa > Chordata > Actinopteri > Syngnathiformes > Syngnathidae > Entelurus > Entelurus aequoreus. The sequence goes on along the minus strand of NC_084757.1, from coordinate 8,804,226 downwards.
AGTCCCCAGCTGTCAGTCAGCCATCGGGTGGTCTCTCCAAACGACACCGTGGAGGTCATCTGCTCGCCGCCGCGCCCGCCGGTCTACAAATGTCTCTTCTACCGAGACCAGGACACCGTCGCCGAGGGACCCTGCCGACGCAAGCTGACGGGCAGCCAACTGGCCCGCTGGGCGACACCCGCCGTACTACTTCCTGTCAACCTGACCTGCCGCTACCGACCCCAGGAAGACGTCTACTTCCTCTCAGACGCCAGCAGCAACAACGTGCTGCTTGTAGTCGCTAACGACTACAAAACACCAGAATAAATGTTGGAATTATAATTGATAACAATCAATCAGTCAAAGTTGACTTATATAGCCCTAAATCACGAGTGTCTCAAAGGGCTGCACAAGCCAAAACGACATCCTCGGCTCAGATCCCACATCAGGGCAAGGAAAAACTCAACCCAATGGGTTAACAACTAAAACAATAAAGAAAATACCATCCAAATATCACTTGTAATAAATAATATTGAATAAGTCTGTTGGTGTTGCCATGGTGACCAACAACAACACATGACTTCCGCATCTGTTCATTTTTTTTATTTTTTTTTTGCAGTTAAACAATCATAATATTCCTATTTTATTCTTACATGGGAACAAAAAACAATAATAAAAATGTCAGAAAAAAATTGGAACGTGATGAAAAAAATAAAAACATTTACAATTAATAATTACTAATAAAATACTTAGTCACCAATAACACAAAGTTGTGTATATATTTTTAGATTTAAAAAAAAGTATATATAACATTTTAAACTTTTTATTAAGCCATTGAATTAAAATATTAGAAGCTCTCAAAATAATACACAAATATACATATATTTAAAATATAAACAAACTTTATTGAGTTAATCATTTTAATAAACACTGTTAAATGTGTAACTGAACAATAATATTCTCGTTTGACACACCAGGTTATGCAGTTAAACAATCATAATATTCCTATTTTATTGTTACATGGGGGGGAAAAAAACAATAATAAAAATGTAAGAAAGAAAATGCAAAAAAAATTTGGTGAATGTGATGAAAAAAACATTGAAAAAAAACAAACAATAATTACTAATAATATACGTAGTAACCAATAACATAAAGTTGTGTATATATTTTTAGAATTTAAAAAAATAAAATACTTGACTTTTTTATCAAGCGGCCCTGGGTGGAAAAAGTTAAACAATCATATTATTGATTGTTTAACTATTGTACTATTTTATTTTTACATGGGAAAATAACAATAATAAAAATATTTTAAAAAAGAGAAAAAATTTTGGAATGTAATGAAAAAAATATATATTTTTAAACTAATAATACTAATATACTTAGTCACTTATAACACTTGGATTTTTTTGAAAATAAAATACTTGACTTTTCAGCAAGTGGCCATTGGTGGAAAAAGTTTAGACACCCTTGAATTAAAATATTAAAAGCTCTCAAAATAATACAAAAATATACATATATTTAAAATATAAACAAACTATAGTGAGTTAATTATTTTAATAAACACTGTTAAATGTGAAACTGAACAATAATATTCTAGTTTGACACACCAGGTTATGCAGTTAAATAATCATAATATTCCTATTTTATTCTTACATGGGGGAAAAATAATAATAATAAAAATGTAAGAAAGAAAATGCAAAAAAAATTGGGTGAATGTGATGAAAAAAACATTTTAAAAAAAAAACCTGAATAATTACTAATAATATACGTAGTCACCAATAACACAAAGTTGTGTATATATTTTTAGAATATAAAGAAATAAAATACTTGACTTTTTATCAAGCGGCCCTGGATGGAAAAAGTTAAACAATCATATTATTGATTGTTTAACTATTGTACTATTTTATTACTTACATGGGAAAATAACTATAAGAAAAAAGAGAAAAAAAATTGGAATGTAATGAAGAAAATATATCTTTTTAAACTAATAATAATAATATACTTAGTCAACTATAACACAAAGTTTTGCATATATTTTGTAGCATTTTTTGAAAATAAAATACTTGACTTTTCGGTGGAAAAAAGTTTAGACACCCTTGAATTTAAATATTACAAGCTCTCAAAATAATACAAAAATACACATATTTAAAATACAAACAAACTTTAGTGAGTTAATGATTTTTATAAACACTGTTAAATGTGTAACTGAACAATAATATTCTCGTTTGACACACCAGGTTATGCAGTTAAACAATCATAATATTCCTATTTTATTCTTACATGGGGGAAAAATAATAATAATAAAAATGTAAGAAAGAAAATGCAAAAAAATTGGGTGAATGTGATGAAAAAAACATTTAAAAAAAACCCTGAATAATTACTAATAATATACGTAGTCACCAATAACACAAAGTTGTGTATACATTTTTAGAATATAAAGAAATAAAATACTTGACTTTTTATCAAGCGGCCCTGGATGGAAAAAGTTAAACAATCATATTATTGATTGTTTAACTATTGTACTATTTTATTCTTACATGGGAAAATAACTATAAGAAAAAAGAGAAAAAAATTTGGAATGTAATGAAGAAAAAATATATTTTCAAACTAATAATAATAATATACTTAGTCAACTATAACACAAAGTTTTGCATATATTTTGTAGCATTTTTTGAAAATAAAATACTTGACTTTTCGGTGGAAAAAAGTTTAGACACCCTTGAATTAAAATATTACAAGCTCTCAAAACAATACAAAAATATACATATATTTAAAATACAAACAAACTTTAGTGAGTTAATGATTTTAATAAACACTGTTAAATGTGTAACTGAACAATAATATTCTCGTTTGACACACCAGGTTATGCAGTTCAACAATCATAATATTCCTATTTTATTTTTACATGGGGGGGGGAAAAAAACAATAATAAAAATGTGAGGAAAAAAAGAGCAAAAACATTGGAATGTAATGAAAAAAATGATTTTTTTTAAACTAATAATAATAATATACTTAGTCACCTATAACACAAAGTTTAGCATATATTTTTTGAAAATAAAATTCTTGACCTTTCAGCAAGCTGCCATTGGTGGAAAAAGTTTAGACACCCTTGAATTAAAATATTAAAAGCTCTCAAAATAATAAAAAAATATACATATATTTAAAATACAAACAAACTATGAGTTAATTATTTTAATAAACACTGTTAAATGTGTAACTGAACAATAATATTCTCGTTTGACACACCAGGTTTTGCAGTTAAACGATCATAATATTCCTATTTTATTCTTACATGGGGAAAAAACACAATAAAAATGTGAGAAAAAAGAGCAAAAAAATTGGAATGGGATGAAAAAAACATTTTAAAAAATCGCGAATAATTACTAATAATATACGTAGTCACCAATAACACAAATTTGTGTATATAATAATAATAATACATTTTATTTGGTACAGCGCTTTTCAGTGTACTCAAAGACGCTTTACAGGATAAAAATTTAAATATAAAACAATTCAAAGTAATAATACATATATATTTGTAGAATAAAAAAAAAACTATCATAATATTCCTATTTTATTCTTACATGGGAAAAAACAATAAGAAAAAAGAGCAAAAAAATTGGAATGTAATGAAAAAAATATATATTTTTGAACTAATAATACTAATATACTTAGTCACCTATAACACGAAGTTTTGCATACATTTTTTTGTAGCATTTTTTGAAAATAAAATACTTTACTTTTCAGCAAGCGGCCATTGGTGGAAAAAGTTTAGACAGCCTTAAACTAAAATAGTAAAATAAAATAAAAATAAAAATAAAAAAATACACATATACTATATAAATTACAACCACCATAATAAACACTGTTAAATGTGTAACTGAACATTAATATTCTCGTACAGGCTAAGTAGTGCAGTTATTCCGCATTTGTTGACGTCAAAGACACACACACTGACAGCGGCATGCCGGGAGGAGGAGTCTGAGAAATAGACTCCACTTCCCAGCATGCCCCGCGCCTTTTCTTCCCCGCTTCCTTCCTTCCTGCAGCCGTCCAACAGAAAGATGTCGAGCAGACGCGGCGGCCCGGAGACTCCGAGGCGAGCGTGAACGGAACCATCTCCCAGCAAAATGGCGGCACGGCGGCGACTGGCGGGACGGAAGCCGAGCTCAGCGTCTCCTACTCGGCCTTGAGGCACACACGAGCGCCGCTGGAGCTCCGGAGCACTGAACTGAACTGAACCGAGTCGAGCCGAGCCGAGCCGAGCCGAGCCGCCATCCCGCCAGTGATGGGCGGCAGCTTGCAGGACTGACGCGTCCCTGAGAGCAGACCTGATCCACGTCCCCCTTCAGGTGAGTCCGGCACACATGTGGTCCGGTTGGGAGTCTCGTTAGCACACCGGAAGTGCTGCGCGGTGAAATTGATGGTCGTCAGCTGACACATGACGTCACAGGTCAATTGGGTGGAGCCACTTTGACTTTTTTCCCTCCCTTTAACTGTAAATAAGTAAGAATTTCCTGACTCGGTTGTCATGACACGCACTTCCTGTTTACACTTCGTAATGGTCTAATCCAGATCCAATCCAGGTTTTGGTCACTAAATCTTACGTGTTTGCAGCGCCATGGAGCGCTCCGGCAGCATCCAGCTGGACATTCCGGACTTCAGTAATTCGGTTCTGTCCCACCTGAACCAGCTGCGGGTCCAAGGGCGCTTGTGTGACATCGTGGTCCACGTTCAGGGTCAGAGCTTCCGGGCCCACAAGGTGGTCCTCGCCGCCAGCTCGCCGTACTTCCGGGACCACATGTCCCTGAGCCAGATGAGCACGGTGTCGCTGACGGTGATCCGGAACCCGTCCGTGTTCGAGCAGCTGCTGGGGTTCTGCTACACGGGTCGCCTGAGCCTGCAGCTGTGCGACATCATCAGCTACCTGACGGCCGCCAGCTTCCTGCAGATGCAGGACGTCATCGACCGCTGCACGCACATCCTGGAAGGAATCCACCTCAAGATAAGCCTGGTCGACCCGGACCACCGGCCCACGGACCAGGAGGGGGTGCCGCCGCGCCCCCGCACCTTGGAGGCGCCGGTCAGAGGAGCCCGTCATCCGTTACCGCTCGGCTCCAGCGTGGACGCGGCCAGCCCCGGCGAGGAGACGCTCAGCCCGACGTCGGGACCTTGCGGGCCGGAGCAACCCGGCGTCTCGGTCAACCGGGCGGCCAAAGAACCCATCCTCCGCATCAACCGGGCGGGCCAGTGGTACGTGGAAGCCGGCAGCGAGGCGGACGAGAGCTCCTCCGTAGACGGCATCACCATCAAGACGGAGCGGACGGAGCAGTGGATCGGGACGGGGCGCGAGCGGGAGGAGGCGGGCCTGGCCGAGGCGGGCGGCGCCATGCTGATCGACGTGTCGGGACACGGTACAACGGCGCCGGGGACGCCGGGAGCCTGCGGCGTACGACCGTCCAGCAGCCTCGGCGACGCTGACAGGTGAAGACCGTCCTCCAGTCCCCGCTTCTCCTCGCCGTCTTGACGCGTATTTGTGTGTGTGTCAGGTTCAGCCCCACGGGGAGCGTCCTGGTCCTCGCCGACCACCCAAGAGCGAAGAGCGAATCCCCGAGCCGGACCGACGACCCGGGACACGCCAGCTCCCAGGTAACCGTTCAGTTTGATGACACAATCAATCAACACAGAAAAAGGTCAAGTGAAATAACAGACAGACAGGGCTTTGATGTCCGTAACACACACACACATATATATATATATATATTCTAGGGGTGTAACGGTACACAAAAAATTTGGTTCGGCACGTACCTCGGTTTAGAGGTCACGGTTCGGTTCATTTTCAGTACAGTAAGAAAACAACAAAATATAAATGTTTTGGTTATTTATTTACCAAATTTGTAAACAATGGCTTTATCCTTTTAACATTGGGAACACTATAATAATTCTGCCCACGTTAATCAACATTAAACTGCCTCAAGTTGTTGCTCGGATTAAATAAAATGACAAAACTTTTCTTCTACATATAAAAAGTGCAACATTAAACAGTTTCAAGTCAACTCATCATGCTTAAAGGCCTACTGAAATGAATTTTTTTTATTTAAACGGGGATAGCAGATCTATTCTATGTGTCATACTTGATCATTTCGCGATATTGCCATATTTTTGCTGAAAGGATTTAGTATAGAACAACGACGATAAAGATCGCAACTTTTGGTATCTGATAAAAAAAAAGGCTTGCCCCTACCGGAAGTAGCGTGACGTAGTCAGTTGAACATATACGCAAAGTTCCCTATTGTTTACAATGATGGCCGCATGAAGTGAGAGAGATTCGGACCGAGAAAGCGACAATTTCCCCATTAATTTGAGCGAGGATGAAAGATTTGTGGATGAGTAAAGTGCAAGTGAAGGACTAGTGGGGAGTTGAAGCTATTCAGATAGGGAAGATGCTGTGAGAGCCGGGGGTGACCTGATATTCAGCTGGGAATGACTACAACAGTAAATAAACACAAGACATATATATACTCTATTAGCCACAACACAACCAGGCTTATATTTAATATGCCACAAATTAATCCTGCATAAAAACACCTGCGTGTTTGTTATGCTAGCTCCTAGCTCCTCTGCTAGCTCCTAGCTCCATAGAACACGCCAATACAATTCAAACACCTGATCAACACACACAATCACTCAGCCCAAAAGACCGTTCACCTAACCCAAGGTTCATAAAGCTTATATATTTTTAAAAAGTTACGTACATACGCAAAAAAAAGTTGCGCACATACGGTCAAGCGATCAAATGTTTAGAAGCCAAAGCTGCATACTCACAGTAGCACGTCTGCGTCTTTGTCATCCAAATCAAAGTAATCCTGGTAAGAGTCTGTGTTGTCCCAGTTCTCTACAGGCGTCTGTGTATCGAAGTCAAAAGTCCTCCTGGTTAGAGTCTCTGTTATCCGAGTTCTTCCATCTTGACTGCATCTTTCGGGAATGTAAACAAAGAAGCGCCGGCTGTGTACTGTTGTTGCTGACTACGTTCGAAAAATACGTCCATTTCGCACCGACAACTTTCTTCTTTGCTTGCTCGGCTTCCTTCTCCATAATGCAATGAACATGATTGCAACAGATTCACGAACACAGATGTCCAGAATACTGTGGAATTATGAAATGAAAACAGAGCTTTTTCGTATTGGCTTCAATGTGGAAGGCATACCCGTGTTCCCCGGTCTACGTCACGCGCATACGTCATCCTCAGAGGCGTTTCGAACCGGAAGTTTAGCGGCAAATTTAAAATGTCACTTTATAAGTTTGGTATTGGCATGTGTTATAATGTTCAGATTTCATCATTGATATATAAACTATCAGACTGCGTGGTCGGTAGTAGTGGCTTTCGGCCTACTGAAAGCCACTACTAGCGACCACGCAGTCTGATAGTTTATATATCAATGATGAAATCTTAACATTGCAACACATGCCAATACGGCCGGGTTAACTTATAAAGTGCCATTTTAAAATTCCCGCCGCACTTCCGGTTGAAAAACTCCTTTGGATATGATTTATGCGCGTGACGTCACAAAATCCACGGACGTGGTTGGACCCCGTCGAACCCGATACAGAAACCTCTTGTTTTCTTCGACAAAATTCCACAGTATTCTGGACATCTGTGTTGGTGAATATTTTGCAATTTGTTTAATGAACAATGGAGGCTGCAAAGAAGAACGTTGTAGGTGGGATCGATCGGTGTATTAGCGGCTAAGTACAATACTTACAGCAACACAACAAGGACTACTTACTACGCCTAGCCGATGCTAGCCGCCAAACCCACGGATGAAGTCCTTCGTCGCGCCGTCGAACGCAGGTGAGCACGGGTGTTGATGGGAAGATGAGGGCTGGCTGGCGTAGGTGGAGCGCTAATGTTTTTATCATAGTTCTGTGCGGTCCGGTTGCTAAGTTGCTAAATTAGCCTTAGCGTCGTTAGCAACAGCATTGTTAAGCCTTACCAGGCTGAGAATTTTTAACCGTGTAGTTACATGTACATGGTTTAATAGTATTGTTGATCTTCTGTCTATCCTTCCAGTCAGGGGTTTATTTATTTTGTTTCTATCTTCATTTGAGAACGATGCTATCACGTTAGCTCAGTAGCTATGTGTGTCACCGATGTATTGTCGTGGAGATAAAAGTCACTTTAAATGTCCATTTCGCGTTCTCGACTCTCATTTTCAAGAGGATATAGTATCCGAGGTGGTTTAAAATACAAATCCGTGATCCACAATAGAAAAAGGAGAGAGTGTGGAATCCAATGAGCCAGCTTGTACCTAAGTTACGGTCAGAGCGAAAAAAGATACGTCCTGCACTGCCTCTCCAGTCCTTCACTTTTACGTTCCTCATCTACGAATCTTTCATCCTCGCTCAAATTAATGGGGTAATCGTCACTTTCTCGGTCCAAATCTCTCTCGCTCCATTGTAAACAACGGGGACTTGTGAGGAATACTAGCTCCTGTGACGTCACGCTACTTCCGGTACAGGCAAGGCTTTTTTTTTATCAGCGAGCAAAAGTTGCGAACTTTATCGTCGATTTTCTCTACTAAATCCTTTCAGCAAAAATATGGCAATATCGCGAAATGATCAAGTATGACACATAGAATGGATCTGCTATCCCCGTTTAAATTAAAAAAAATCATTTCAGTAGGCCTTTAATTTATTGCAGCATTTGGGAAGCCTGTAGTTGATTTTTATTATGTAAATGTTATATTTTTATCAACATGTGATAGCAGGGACCCTGCCATTCAAAACTAGGCTGCTGCATTACTAATGATTAATGTAACTATAGCTGAAAAAATGGTACAATAGCAATAGGAGAGACTATTCATGCCTGAACACCATGGAGTTCATGTAGGCTAAATGATGCACTTACATTATTATATCAACTATCAGAGGCAGAAACTCTTCATTTAACATAATGTCCTTTTTTTTGCTGCTTCAACACAGCTCAATCAACACAGGAAAAGGTAAAGTGAAATAACAGACAGACAGGGCTTTGCTGTCCGTAACACACACATACACACCGTAAAATGAGCTAACGTTACGCTAAAAGCAAATTAGCCTTCACCTCAAGCCAGGACTGCGAGCGAGCTGAGCTGCCGTTTATATTTCTAGAAGGTCAACGGGCTCATAGCGATGTTACTACTACAAACCCCGTTTCCATATGAGTTGGGAAATGGTGTTAGATGTAAATATAAACGGAATACAATGATTTGCAAATCCTTTTCAACCCATATTCAGTTGAATGCACTACAAAGACAACATATTTCATGTTCAAACTCATAAACTTTATTTATTTTTTGCAAATAATAATTAACTTAGAATTTCATGGCTGCAACACGTGCCAAAGTAGTTGGGAAAGGGCATGTTCACCACTGTGTTACATGGCCTTTCCTTTGAACAACACTCAGTAAAGGTTTGGGAACTGAGGAGAAACTTTTTTGAAGCCTCTCAGGTGGAATTCTTTCCCATTCTTGCTTGATGTACAGCTTAAGTTGTTCAACAGTCCGGGGGTCTCCATTGTGCTATTTTAGGCTTCATAATGCACCACACATTTTCAATGTCTGGACTACAGGCAGGCCAGTCTAGTACCCGCACTCTTTTACTATGAAGCCACGTTGATGTAACACGTGGCTTGGCATTGTCTTGCTGAAATAAGCAGGGGCGTCCATGGTAACGTTGCTTGGATGGCAACATATGTTGCTCCAAAACCTGTATGTACCTATCAGCATTAATGGTAAGTTACCCATGTCTTGGGCACTAATACACCCCCATACCATCACACATGCTGGCTTTTACACTTTGCGCCTAGAACAATCCGGATGGTTCTTTTCCTCTTTGGTCCGGAGGACACGACGTCCACAGTTTCCAAAAACAATTTGAAATGTGGACTCGTCAGACCACAGAACACTTTTCCACTTTGTATCAGTCCATCTTAGATGAGCTCAGGCCCAGCGAAGCCGACGGCATTTCTGGGTGTTGTTGATAAACGGTTTTCACCTTGCATAGGAGAGTTTTAACTTGCACTTACAGATGTAGCGACCAACTGTAGTTACTGACAGTGGGTTTCTGAAGTGTTCCTGAGCCCATGTGGTGATATCCTTTACACACTGATGTGGCTTGTTGATGCAGTACAGCCTGAGGGATGGAAGGTCACGGGCTTAGCTGCTTACGTGCAGTGATTTCTCCAGATTCTCTGAACCCTTTGATGATATTACGGAGCGTAGATGGCGACATCCCTAAATTCCTTGCAATAGCTGCTTGAGAAAGGTTTTTCTTAAACTGTTCAAATTTGCTCACACATTTTGTTGACAAAGTGGTGACCCTCGCCCCCATCCTTGTTTGTGAATGACTGAGCATTTCATGGAATCTACTTTTATACCCAATCATGGCACCCACCTGTTCCCAATGAGCCTGCACACCTGTGGGATGTTCCAAATAAGTGTTTGATGAGCATTCCTCAACTTGATCAGTATTTATTGCCACCTTTCCCAACTTCTTTGTCACGTGTTGCTGCCATCAAACTCTAAAGTTAATGATTATTTGCACAAAAAAAAAATGTTTATGAGTTTGAACATGAAATATGTTGTCTTTGTAGCATATTCAACTGAATATGGCTTGAAAATGATTTGCAAATCATTGTATTCCGTTTATATTTACATCTAACACCATTTCCCAACTCATATGGAAACGGGGTTTGTACGTTTTGTTTGGAAGCTCTGACTGAAGGTTGTCTGTGCGCCAGGGGGAGGAGCCGGCGGCCTACGAGGACTACGTGAGGGATCAGGCGGGCGACCGCTGGTTCCGCTACAACCCGCGGCTAACGTGCATCTACTGCTGCAAGTCCTTCAACCAGAAAGGCAGCCTGGACCGCCACATGCGCCTGCACATGGGCATCACGCCCTTCGTGTGCCGCCTGTGCGGGAAGAAGTACACGCGCAAGGACCAGCTGGAGTACCACATCCGCAAGCACACGGGCAACAAGCCCTTCACGTGCCGCCTCTGCGCCAAGAGCTTCCCCTTCCAGGCCATCCTCAACCAGCACCTGCGCAAGAACCACCCGGGCCACGACACCCACAGCGCCTCGCCCGAGACCACCACCGCCTCCCTCACGTCGAGGGGAGGCCCGGGCGACGACGCCTCCCCCGGGCGGGAGGAGACCGAAGCGGGCGGCGGAGGCGGCGCGGCGTACAACGACGGCCCCCACCCGTCGGTCACCACCACGGGGCCCGACTGATACGGCGCCCTCCCGTTCACCCCACCCCCTCCTCCTCCACGCCACTTCAGCCAATCACGTCCTTCCTCTCTGCCTCCTGACAATCAGCCGGCCCGGTATCGGCGACTTCATCACACCGCAAGATTTTTAGCGAGATCCGACGTTCAAACCCCGACCCGGACCGGAGCCGGTTTGGGTCTTTTGAGCGGTCCGACCGATCGTTGAGTTCGGGTCTCAACGGACAAACCTCAGATAAGCTAAGCAGCTCAGTTACCTCTCGTCAGCACGCAATACACCACCGGGGGGCGCTCCATCCTCACCAGTTTCCTCAAACTTCCTGGATCAGGAATGAAAGCAAAGAGGCGACATTTTAATCACTCAAAGATTGCTTCTTTTTGTTTTGTTTTTGTTTTTTAACTCGTGTACTAACCGCGCTTAAATAAAAACTAGTTTCCTCGCGATCAAAGCGGCGACGCCGGGTTAGTTTTTGCCACCACCCGCCTAATAAGTCCTTAGGAGGAAGAGATGATGCAGTATTATCTGCTCCCAGATACTACCGTCATGCTTCAGTCCCTCGCAGGGTTCTCACAGGAATGAGGCAAAAAAAATAAAAAATAGGACCTCAGGAACTGTGGCGTAACAGACAAAATACTCCTGAGCTTTGACCAACCGGTGCACCGCCGCTCCACCGGAGGTCAAAGGTCGCCCGCCAAACAACTCGAGCACTTGATCATGAAAAAAAAAAAAAAAAAAGTGTCGACTCGCGCGTGAACCACATTTTTTTTTTATTTTTTATGCAAGGGCGGGACTCGCCGTCTCCTGCCAGGTGGGCCGGCGAAAGTAGCGGCGAGGTGACGCTCGCTCGCAAA
>NC_084757.1:8776403-8792107 GCF_033978785.1 Entelurus aequoreus | reverse complement strand
ATATATATATATATATATAATATATATATATATATATATATATATATATATATATATATATATATATATATATATATATATATATATATATATATATATATATATATATATATATATATATATATATATGTATGTATATATGTATATATATATATATACATGTATGTATGTATGTATGTATATATATATATACATGTATGTATGTATGTATGTATGTATGTATGTATGTATGTATGTATATGTATGTATGTATGTATATACATGTATGTATATACATGTACGTATGTATGTATGTATGTATGTATATACATGTATGTATATACATGTATGTATATACATGTATGTATATACATGTACGTATGTATGTATGTATGTATATACATACATACATGTATGTATGTGTGTATGTATATACATGTATGTATGTATATATATACAGTATATATATATATATATATACATGTATGTATATATATAAATGTATGTATGTATATATATAAATGTATGTATGTATATATATAAATGTATGTATGTATATATATAAATGTATGTATGTATGTATATATATATTTATACATGTATGTATGTATGTATATATATTAAATGTATGTATGTATATACATGTATGTATGTGTATGTATGTATATATATATACATGTATGTATGTATGTATGTATATATATAAATGTATGTATGTATATACATGTATGTATGTGTATGTATTAAGGCTGCAGCTAACGATTATTTTTCTATCGATTAATCTATAGATTATTTTTTCGATTAATCGGTTAATCTATAGATTATTTTGTCGATTAATCTATAGATTATTTTTCCTTTTACCGATTATTTTTTTATTCAAAATGAAGATGAAAAAATAAATGTAGGCCCGTTTTTTCAAAAGGCATGGCTTTTATTACAAAAAAAAAGAAGTATGGCCACTCAGTCAACATTGACAACAACATGACTAAATATTCTGTAACAATGTAAACATTTTAAAACTTTTAACATTTAACAAAATTAAAAGTAGCTTATTTGCTTTTTAATGTGCAAATATAAAAGTCAACATCCAGTGCAAATCTTAATATTCTGCAATAGTATAAGCATTTCAAAATTAAAATATTGCTTATTTTGCTTTAAAATGTGCAAAAATAAAGATAAACATCCAATACAAAAAAGTGCAAAACAAAATATTCTGTAACAACAGTGTAAACATTTCAACAAAAGTGAAAGTATTGCTTATTTGCTAAAATGTGCAAAAATAAAGATAAACATCCAATACAAAAAAGTGCCAATCTAAATATTCTGGAGCACTGTAAACATTAAGTATTGCTTTTAAAATGTGCAAAATAAACATCCAGTCCAACACAGTACACAATAACCAATTCTACTCATTCCAGTGAGTGTCTAACAGTTGTAATGAAGAAAGGTTAGCATGTCTACATGCTTTGGTTCTTTTCTTGTTTACAATATTCCCAGCAGCTGAAAATAGGCGCTCAGAAGGGGTCGATGTGGCTGGAACTGAGAGCTAATTAGCCTTCACCTCAAGCCAGGATTGCGAGTGAGCTGAGCTGCAGTTTAAGTTTCTAGAAGGTCAACGGGCTCATAGTGATGTTACTAGTAGTTGTCTGGGAGGTGTTTATTATCATTTGGGGAGAGTCCACTGCCTGATGCTCACCTGCTAAACACCTATCTGCTCCACGCTGAAGCGCTGACTACATGCGCTCTGAATACGCACTGCTGATTGGCTGATAGTGCTTCGTGTGTACCAATCAGATGGTTGTGTGGGTGGGACAATGCTGCGTGTGTACCAATCAGATGGTTGTGTGGGCGGGACAATGCTGCGTGCTGAGACAGAGGCAGACGGAGCAAAGCAGCTTGTTAAGACTTTAGCTTTAGCTTAGAAAACTCGTTCGGTACACCCCCGTACCGAACCGAAAGCCCCGTACCGAAACGGTTCAATACAAAACACGTACCGTTACACCCCTAGCAGATACAAATGACACATTCATGTTTTTGTGTAATGATGACAACGTATGCTCGCACGGACGATTGACTAGTTGATGGTTTTCTTTTCAAATGTTCGTTCATAGCCGTTGTGCTGCTATGATAGGCCATTTCCGCTCGGCACAGTGTGCATACAACAACATTATTAGGCCATTTATTGAAATACTCCCACACTTTTGACCACTTTTGGCATGCTTTTCCCCCCTCGCTCGCACCGCTCGCATCGTCTTCTTTGATCGTCTGCTTTGCGCTTCGCCATGACGGTAGTGTGACGTCATTATGCGACGCGTCGACGCACAAAAACGGCGTCGACGTATTTACGTAACCGATGACGTCGACTACGTCGACGCGTCGTTTCAGCCTTAGTATGTATGTATATATATATATACATGTATGTATGTATGTATGTATGTATGTATATACATGTATGCATGTATGTATATACATGTATGCATGTATGTATATACATGTATGTATGTATGTATGTATGTATATACATGTATGTATGTATGTATATACATGTATGTATGTATGTATATACATGTATGTATGTATGTATATACATGTATGTATGTATGTATATACATGCATGTATGTATGTATATACATGCATGTATGTATGTATATACATGTATGTATGTATGTATGTATATACATGTATGTATGTATGTATGTATATACATGTATGTATGTATGTATGTATGTATGTGTATGTATGTATGTATATACATGTATGTATGTATATACATGTATGCATGTATGTATGTATATACATGTATGTATGTATGTATATACATACATGTATGTATGTATGTATATACATGTATGTATGTATGTATATACATGTATGTATGTATGTATATACATGTATGTATGTATGTATGTATGTATGTATATACATGTATGTATGTATGTATATACATGTATGTATGTATGTACATGTATGTATGTATGTATGTATGTATGTATATACATGTATGTATGTATGTATGTATATACATGTATGTATGTATGTATGTATATACATGTATGTATGTATGTATGTATGTGTATGTATGTATGTATATACATGTATGTATGTATGTATGTATATACATGTATGCATGTATGTATGTATATACATGTATGCATGTATGTATGTATATACATACATGTATGTATGTATGTATATACATGTATGTATGTATGTATATACATGTATGTATGTATGTATGTATATACATGTATGTATGTATGTATGTATATACATGTATGTATGTATGTATGTATATACATGTATGTATGTATGTATATACATGTATGTATGTATGTACATGTATGTATGTATATGTATTGTTGCGACCAGCATTCCTCCAATGGGGAATTCAAATTGCTAGTCTCTCCCAGATTCTTTTTATGGCAATAAGCTGATGTTTATATTCAATCTCCAGGCAGTAGTTGGTATTTTGTGGTTTATTCTCCAAGCTTAGAGGACAAACGTGAGACCAATCTAGCACACCAGCGTTCCCCAGATCGGTCTCCCCTCAAACCCCCGGAAGTCCCGTGATCTTCCCTCTGTCCCTCGCCCCCACTCCCTTTGTTTAGACTACTCCGAGTTATCTCTACTCTGACACATTCCAATCTAGAAGGCCGACACCTTACTATGAGACACAAAAGAAGGAAGAATACTAGCTATTCTTTATATGACTATAGGAGTTTAGAAAGAAGTAACACTTAAATATGGATATGATTCTGATCTGCTTCCAACAGTATGTATGTATGTATGTATGTATGTATGTATGTATGTATGTATGTATGTATGTATGTATGTATGTATATACATGTATGTATGTATGTATATACATGTATGTATGTATGTATATACATGTATGTATGTATGTATATACATGTATGTATGTATGTATGTATATACATGTATGTATGTATGTATATACATGTATGTATGTATGTATATAAATGTATGTATGTATGTATGTATGTATGTATGTATGTATATACATGTATGTATGTATATACATGTATGTATGTATATACATGTATGTATGGATGTATGTATATAAATGTATGTATGTATGTATGTATATACATGTATGCATGTATGTATATACATGTATGTATGTATGTATGTATATACATGTATGTATGTATATACATGTATGTATGTATATACATGTATGTATATACATGTATGTATGTATATACATGTATATATATACATGTATGTATGTATGTATGTATGCATATGTATGTATGTATATGTATGTATGTATATACATGTATGTATGTATGTATGTATGTATATACATGTATGTATGTATGTATGTATATACATGTATGTATGTATGTATGTATGTATGTATATACATGTATGTATGTATGTATGTATGTATGTATGTATGTATATACATGTATGTATGTATGTATGTATGTATGTATATACATGTATGTATGTATGTATGTATGTATGTATATACATGTATGTATGTATATACATGTATGTATGTATGTATATACATGTATGTATGTATATACATGTATGTATGTATGTATGTACATGTATGTATGTATGTATGTATGTATGTATATACATGTATGTATGTATATACATGTATGTATGTATATACATGTATGTATATACATGTATGTATGTATATACATGTATGTATGTATATACATGTATGTATATACATGTATGTATATACATGTATGTATGTATATACATGTATGTATGTATATACATGTATGTATGTATATACATGTATGTATGTATATACATGTATGTATGTATGTATGTATGTATATACATGTATGTATGTATATGTATGTATGTATATACATGTATGTATGTATGTATATACATGTATGTATATACATGTATGTATGTATATACATGTATGTATATACATGTATGTATATGTATGTATGTATGTACATGTATGTATGTACATGTATGCATGTATGTATGTATGTATGTATGTATATACATGTATGTATGTATGTATGTATGCAGTGTTGGGTTAGTTACTGAAAACCAGTAACTAGTTATAGTTACTAGTTACTTCATTTCAAAAGTAACTCAGTTACTAACTCAGTTACTTACACCAAAAAGTAATGCGTTACTTTGAAAAGTAACTATTTAGTTACTTCTTTTTTTCTTTCTTTTTTTTAAAGCTCCCATCAATGCCCTTTAGCCTTCATTTCAGTACTGTTATTGCACTGCAGAATAATACAATGTGTTGATCAACTTGACATGCATTTGCATCACTGAACTCTGCTAAGCAATGTGCTCTACATACAACACACAAAAACAAAGATATGTTACAAAGGCCAATTTGTTTCTGGCCAGAACAAATTGACAAAACTATTTTAAATAGCTGCAACATAACATACATAAGTAACAAACAGCATAATAACAACATAGCTGTAAACCAAATAAGTACTTTAACTTTATTTTTACATACACAAAGCCTAACCAGGCATTTTTTCCTCAAAGAATTCTGACACAAAATCATGTCTGAAGCTCAGAACACTCTACACATTTCCCCAGTTTTAGTTTAGAGATAAGGAAAGATTGGCCTGGCCCACTAGGATCCCTCTTTATGTTTGTGAACTTTATAGTCTATACATTTAGAGTGATGTGATAGTCAAACACTCTAGAAGTCTAGGATGAAAGAGTATATAAGAGAATTGACAGCAACGTTCCCTCTAAGGTGTGCGCCTGTGCAATTGCGCACCGCTCAATCGTCCTCTGCTCGCGGCAAATCTATGCCACGCACAAAATCAAATAAAAAAATAAGCGCATAACAATTTTCAACACGCCACGGACACGACAGAGAAAACAGTTTTTGTCATCATTGTTCAAATATTGTAACGTCTGTCGAGACGCTTTGAGGACATGAATTCCATCCATCACTTTACTGAGCAAAACTCTTTATTGTCGGCCATAAACACATCACCAAAACATTAGTAAAAAAAATGATATCTAGCAAAAGTGGTCATTTTCTGCAGTACAAACCAGACCAAAAGCAACTTTGTTAGATCAACACCAGCCGCTCGCTCTTTCTCACTTGCGCCAACACATGCACATATGGCACTTAGCCAGTGATGCGTTTACAGCCACACAAAAAGTCGGACAACTCCAACACCACACATAAAGTGTCATTCCAGTTCGTTCCACTATGATTTACCAATCAAATGTGTGCTTATTCTAGTGTCATTTATTAGGAATCTTAAATTATAAATATTAATCATGAAATGCTATTAGTATATTAAATAAATACTCATAAAAATATATTTTCTACAAACAGGAAGTTGCAGGAATGTACACATGATCCCCTGCTTACATCTCATTGTGCAACATGTGAACGTTTTAATGGGAACTAAATGCAATGTCTGAAAGGGGTACAACTTATTTCCAAAGCAGGACCTCCACCCAGACAAACAATACAAGTACACAGTTCATGAAAAACAATATTTGTTGTTGTCATTGTAAGTGGGCCTAAACACTTATATTAGAAAAGGAAATGACTGCTGTCATTTGATTATAATAATAAGAGAATGTTGTCTGTCTATCTGTGTTGGCCCTGCGATGAGGTGGGGACTTGTCCAGGGTGTACACCGCCTTCCGCCAGAATGCAGCTGAGATAGGCTCCAGCGACCCCGAAAGGGACAAGCGGTATAAAATGGATGGATGGATGGATGGAGATGTAAGTTGTTTGGGACAGGTGTGCTGCTGGTGTAGCCACAGTGTGCACGTCTGATGGGCTCCACTCAATGCTCACGGACTTTTTGCGTTTGCTCACACATGAACAAGTAGAGGGAACATTGATTGACAGAGTGTGTACCTTCAGTGCTGAATGATGAACAGAGGCAGAGTTAATCCTTAAGTGGTGGAGGGAAAGTGGCATCGGAGTCTCTGTCTCTCTTTACTAGCTACGTGGAAGCATGTTGCTTATGTAGATTGTTGCAGCACTCAGCAGATTTGAATTGCTGTTTTGGGCAGTAGATGGGATCTTTGATCCAAAGCACAATTTACATTGAACTAAAATGTTATTTTCTTTGTGCTGGACAAAAGAATAGTAGTGAAAATATCTCCCAACAAACTCGACTGCAGCTCCGCCATGATCAGACACGCCCCCCTCCTCTCTCTCCCCGCACACTCAGACACACACACAGAGCGCAGGTCTCTCTGCTCCGGTTTGTGACACAAGAAGAATCAGAACTACGACACTAACACACTTTATACTACATTAAAAGTCATGTAAAATAACGCAGTAACGCATCATGTAGTAACGGTAACTGAGTTACTGAAAAATAACAAAATAACGCGTTAGATTACTAGTTACCGCCGAAACTAACGGCGTTACAGTAACGCGTTAGTCCCAACACTGTATGTATGTATATACATGTATGTATGTATGTATGTATGTATGTATATACATGTATGTATGTATGTATATACATGTATGTATGTATGTATGTATGTATGTATGTATATACATGTATGTATGTATATACATGTATGTATGTATGTATATACATGTATGTATGTATGTATGTATGTATGTATGCATGTATGTATATACATGTATGTATGTATGTATGTATATACATGTATGTATGTATGTATGTATGTATATACATGTAAGTATATATACATGTATGTATATACATGTATGTATATATACATGTATGTATGTATGTATTTACATGTATGTATGTATATACATGTATGTATGTATGTATATACATGAATGTATATACATGTATGTATGTATGTATATACATGTATGTATGTATGTATGTATATACATGTATGTATGTATGTATGTATGTATATACATGTATGTATATACATGTATGTATGTATGTATGTATATACATGTATGTATATACATGTATGTATGCATGTATGTATGTATGTATGTATATACATGTATGTATGTATGCATGTATATACATGTATGTATGTATGTATGTATATACATGAATGTATATATATGTATGTATGTATATACATGAATGTATATACATGTGTGTATGTATATACATGTATGTATGTATATACATGTATGTATGTATATACATGTATGTATATGTATGTATGTATGTATGTATGTATGTATGTATATGTATGTATGTATATACATGTATGTATGTATGTATGTATGTATATACATGTATGTATGTATATACATGTATGTATGTATGTATGTATGTACATGTATGTATGTATATGTATGTATGTATATGTTTGTATGTATATACATGTATGTATGTATGTATATACATGTATGTATGTATGTATATACATGTATGTATGTATGTATATACATGTATGTATGTATGTATATACATGTATGTATGTATGTATATACATGTATGTATGTATGTATGTATGTATGTATATGTATGTATGTATGTATATACATTTATGTATGTATGTATATACATTTATGTATGTATGTATATACATGTATGTATGTATGTATATACATGTATGTATGTATATACATGTATGTATGTATATACATGTATGTATGTATGTATATACATGTATGTATGTATGTATGTACGTGTATGTATGTATGTATATACATGTATGTATATATATGTATGTACATTTATGTATGTATGTATATACATTTATGTATGTATGTATATACATGTATGTATGTATGTATATACATGTATGTATGTATGTATATACATGTATGTATGTATGTATATACATGTATGTATGTATGTATGTATATACATGTATGTATGTATGTATGTATGTGTATGTATGTATGTATGTATATACATGTATGTATATATATGTATGTATGTATATACATGTATGTATATATATGTATGTATATATATGTATGTATGTATATACATGTATGTATATATATGTATGTATGTATATACATGTATGTATATATATGTATGTATGTATATACATGTATGTATATATATGTATGTATGTATATACATGTATGTATATATATATGTATGTATGTATATACATGAATGTATGTATGTATATACATTTATGTATGTATGTATATACATTTATGTATGTATGTATATACATTTATGTATGTGTATATACATTTATGTATGTATGTATATACATGTATGTATGTATATACATATATGTATGTATGTATGTATATACATGTATTTATATATATACATTTATGTATGTATGTATATACATTTATTTATGTATGTATGTATGTGTATGTATGTTTGTATATACATTTATTTATGTATGTATATACATGTATGTATGTGTATGTATGTATGTATATACATGAATGTATATACATGTATGTATGTATATATGTATGTGTATGTATGTATGTATATATACATGTATGTATGCATGTACCGTATTTTCCGCACTATAAGGCGCACCGGATTATAAGGCGCACCTTCAATGAATGGCCTATTTTAAAACTTTGTTCATTTATAAGGCGCACATAAGACGCATAGAATTGACACTACAGTAGAGGCTGGGGTTACGTTATGCATCCATTAGATGGCGCTGCGCTAAAGGGATTGTCAACAAAACAAATAGTGATTGTACTGACACTTCTACTTGCTGCTCTCTGTTCAACAACCCACTGTTCCAGTTTGTCCTCCAACTGTAGCCATCTCGCTTTGTTCCCTCGGAAACTCTGTTTAGTCTTCTTCACTTGGCGCAGGTCATCATGTTGCTTCCTCCACTTCCGCACTATTGATTCGTTAATGTTCAATTCTCTCGCTGCTGCTCTATTCCCGTGTTCTACTGCGTGACTGATCGCCTGAGTCGTAAGTGTGTCTCTTAATAGGAGCCATTTTTGGGTCTTTACATAAAGTTTAGGTCTCGCAACTATGGTAAGCAGCCGCCGACTTCATTTTCCCACGTAGAAGAAGAAGCACTTCTTCTTCTACGGTAAGCAGCCGTAGAAGGGGGAAAATGAAGTTGGCGTAGTTACCGTAGTTGCAAGACCTGTTGTGGCTCAATATTGGTCCATATATAAGGCGCACCGGATTATAAGGCGCACTGTCAGCTTTTGAGGAAATTGGAGGTTTTTAGGTGCGCCTTATAGTGCGGAAAATACAATATATATACATGTATGTATGTATATATACATGTATGTATGTATATATACATGTATGTATGTATATATACATGTATGTATGTATGTATATATACATGTATGTATGTATGTATATATACATGTATGTATGTATATATACATGTATGTATGTATGTATATATACATGTATGTATGTATGTATACATGTATATATACATGTATGTATGTATATATACATGTATGTATGAATATATACATGTATGTATGAATCTATACATGTATGTATATATACATGTATGTATGTATATTTACATGTATGTGTACATATGTATGTAAATACATGTATGTATGTATATATGTATGTGTGTATGTATACATGTATGTATATATACATGTATGTGTATGTATGTATGTATGTATGTATATACATGTATGTATGTATGTATGTATATACATGTATGTATGTATATACATGTATGTATATACATGTATGTATGTATATACATGTATGTATATATGTATGTATGTATATACATGTATGTATATATGTATGTATGTATGTATATACATGTATGTATATATGTATGTATGTATATACATGTATGTATATATGTATGTATGTATATATACATGTATGTATATACATGTGTGTATGTATATATACATGTATGTATGAATATATACATGTATGTATGAATCTATACATGTATGTATGTATGTATATATACAAGTATGTAATGTATGTATGTATGTATATATATATATATACATGTATGTGTATGTATGTATGTATATACATGTATGTATGTATGTATGTATATACATGTATGTATGTATATATGTATGTATGTATATATACATGTATGTATGTATGTATGTATGTATATACATGTATTTATGTATATACATTTATGTATGTATGTATATACATTTATGTATGTATGTGTATGTATGTATGTATGTATATACATGAATGTATGTGTATATATATACATGTATGTATGTATGTACCGTATTTTCCGCACTATAAGGCGCACCGGATTATAAGGCGCACCTTCAATGAATGGCCTATTTTAAAACTTTGTTCATTTATAAGGCGCATAGAATTGACACTACAGTAGAGGCTGGGGTTACGTTATGCATCCATTAGATGGCGCTGCGCTAAAGGGATTGTCAACAAAACAAATAGTGATTGTACTGACACTTCTACTTGCTGCTCTCTGTTCAACAACCCACTGTTCCAGTTTGTCCTCCAACTGTAGCCATCTCGCTTTGTTCCCTCGGAAACTCTGTTTAGTCTTCTTTACTTGGCGCAGGTCATCATGTTGCTTCCTCCACTTCCGCACTATTGATTTGTTAATGTTCAATTCTCTCGCTGCTGCTCTATTCCCGTGTTCTACTGCGTGACTGATCGCCTGAGTCGTAAGTGTGTCTCTTAATAGGAGCCATTTTTGGGTCTTTACATAAAGTTTAGGTCTCGCAACTACGGTAAGCAGCCGCCGACTTCATTTTCCCACGTAGAAGAAGAAGCGCTTCTTCTTCTACGGTAAGCAGCCGTAGAAGGGGGAAAATGAAGTTGGCGTAGTTACCGTAGTTGCAAGACCTGTTGTGGCTCAATATTGGTCCATATATAAGGCGCACCGGATTATAAGGCGCACTGTCAGCTTTTGAGGAAATTGGAGGTTTTTAGGTGCGCCTTATAGTGCGGAAAATACGATATATATACATGTATGTATGTATATATACATGTATGTATGTATGTATATATACATGTATGTATGTATATATACATGTATGTATGTATACATGTATGTATGTATGTATGTATATATGTATGTATGTATGTATGTATATATACATGTATGTATGTATGTATGTATATATACATGTATGTATGTATACATGTATGTATGCATGTATATATACATGTATGTATGTATGTATACATGTATGTATGTATGTATACATGTATGTATATATACATGTATGTATGTATGTATGTATATATACATGTATGTATGTATGTATATATACATGTATGTATGTATGTATGTATATATACATGTATGTATGTATGTATATATACATGTATGTATGTATGTATATATACATGTATGTATGTATGTATATATACATGTATGTATGTATATATACATGTATGTATGTATGTATGTATACATGTATGTATGTATGTATATATACATGTATGTATGAATATATACATGTATGTATGAATCTATACATGTATGTATGAATCTATACATGTATGTATGAATCTATACATGTATGTATGTATGTATGTATGTATGTATAAATACATGTATGTATGAATATATACATGTATGTATGAATCTATACATGTATGTATGAATCTATACATGTATGCATGTATGTATGTATATACATGTATGTGTATGTATGTATGTATATATGCATGTATGTATATATACATGTATGTATGTATATATACATGTATGTATGTATATATACATGTATGTATGAATATATACATGTATGTATGAATATATACATGTATGTATGAATCTATACATGTATGAATATATACATGTATGTATGAATCTATACATGTATGTGTGTATGTATGTATGTATGTATATATACATGTATGTATGTATGTATGTATGTGTATGTATATATACATGTATGTGTATGTATGTGTATGTATATATACATGTATGTGTATGTATGTGTATGTATATATACATGTATGTATGTA
This sequence comes from Entelurus aequoreus, assembly GCF_033978785.1. Taxonomy (NCBI): domain Eukaryota; kingdom Metazoa; phylum Chordata; class Actinopteri; order Syngnathiformes; family Syngnathidae; genus Entelurus; species Entelurus aequoreus. The sequence goes on along the minus strand of NC_084757.1, from coordinate 8,779,291 downwards.
TGTATATACATGTATGTATGTATGTATATACATGTATGTATGTATGTATGTATGTATGTATGTATATACATGTATGTATGTATGTATGTATGTATGTATATACATGTATGTATGTGTATGTATGTATATACATGTATGTATGTATGTATGTATGTATATACATGAATGTATGTATGTATGTATGTATGTATGTATGTATATACATGAATGTATGTATGTATATACATGAATGTATGTATGTATGTATATACATGTATGTATGTATATACATGTATGTATGTATGTATGTATATACATGTATGTATGTATGTATATACATGTATGTATGTATGTATATACATACATGTATGTATATATGTATGTAGGTATGTATGTATATATACATGTATGTATGTATATATACATGTATGTGCATGTATGTATGTATATACATGTATGTATGTATGTATATACATGTATGTATGTATGTATGTATGTATATACATGTATGTATGTATGTAACATGTATGTATATATACATGTATGTGTATGTATGTATGTATATACATGTATGTATGTATATATATATATGTATATATGTATGTATGTATATATGTATGTATATATATATGTATGTATATATGTATGTATATATATATGTATGTATGTATGTATGTATATACATGTATGTATGTATATATATATATGTATATATGTATGTATGTATATATGTATGTATATATATATGTATGTATATATGTATGTATATATATATGTATGTATGTATGTATGTACAAACCCCGTTTCCATATGAGTTGGGAAATTGTGTTAGATGTAAATATAAACGGAATACAATGATTTGTAAATCTTTTTCAACCCATATTCAGTTGAATATGCTACAAAGACAAGACATTTGATGTTCAAACTCATAAACTTTATTTATTTTTTGCAAATAATAATTAACTTAGAATTTCATGTCTGCAACACGTTCCAAAGTAGTTGGGAAAGGGTATGTTCACCACTGTGTTACATGGCCTTTCCTTTTAACAACACTCAGTAAACGTTTGGGAACTGAGGAGACACATTTTTGAAGCTTCTCAGCTGGAATTCTTTCCCATTCTTGCTTGATGTACAGCTTAAGTTGTTCAACAGTCCGGGGGTCTCCGTTGTGCTATTTTAGGCTTCATAATGCGCCACACATTTTTAATGGGAGACAGGTCTGGACTACAGGCAGGCCAGTCTAGTACCCGCACTCTTTTACTATAAAGCCACGTTGATATAACACGTGGCTTGGCATTGTCTTGCTGAAATAAGCAGGGGCGTCCATGGTAACGTTGCTTGGATGGCAACATATGTTGCTCCAAAACCTGTATGTACCTTTCAGCATTAATGGTGCCTTCACAGATGTGTAAGTTACCCATGTCTTGGGCACTAATACACCCCCATACCATCACACATGCTGGCTTTTACACTTTGCCCCTAGAACTATCCGGATGGTTCTTTTCCTCTTTGGTCCGTAGATGGTGAAATCCCTAAATTCCTTGCAATAGCTGGTTGAGAAATGTTGTTCTTAAACTGTTGAACAATTTGCTCAGGCATTTGTTGACAAAGTGGTGACCCTCGCCCCATCCTTGTTGGTGAATGGAATCTACTTTTATACCCAATCATGGCACCCACCTGTTCCCAATTAGCCTGTTCACCTGTGGGATGTTCCAAATAAGTGTTTGATGAGCATTCCTCAACTTTATCAGTATTTATTGCCACCTTTCCCAACTTCTTTGTCAACGTGTTGCTGGCATCAAATTCAAAAGTTAATGATTATTTGCACAAAAAAATGTTAATCAGTTTGAACATCAAATATGTTGTCTTTGTTGCATATTCAACTGAATATGGGTTGAAAATGGTTTGCAAATCATTGGATTCTGTTTATATTTACATCTAACACAATTTTTCAACTCATATGGAAACGGGGTTTGTATATACATGCATGTATGTATATACATGTATGTATGTATGTATAAACATATGTATGTATGTATGTATATTTATGTATGTCTGCATGTATGTATGTATGTATATTTATGTATGTCTGCATGTATGTATGTATATACATGACAGTATTTATGTATGTACATGTATGTATGTATGAATGTGTGTATATGTATGTATGTATGTAAATACATGTATGTATGTATATACATGTATATATATATATACATGTATGTATGTGTGTATATACATGTATGTATGTATGTATAAACATATGTATGTATGTATATGTATGTATGTCTGCATGTATCAATCAATCAATCAATGCATGTATGTATATACATGTATGTATGTATATACATGACAGTATTTATGTATGTTCATGTATGTGTGTATGTATGTATGTATGTGTATACATGTATATATACATGTATGAATGTATGTATGTGTGTATATACATGTATGTATGTATGTATGTATATACATGTATGTATGTATGTATATACATGTATGTATGTATGTATGTATGTATATACATGTATGTATGTATATTTATGTATGTCTGCATGTATGTATGTATATACATGTATGTATGTATATATGTATGTATGTATATACATGTATGTATGTATATACATGACAGTATTTATGTATGTACATGTATGTATGTATGAAAGTGTGTATATGTATGTATGTATGTATGTATGTATGTATGTATGTATATACATGTATGTATGTATATACATGAATGTATGTATATACATGCATGTATGTATGTATAAACATATGTATGTATGTATGTATATTTATGTATGTCTTCATGTATGTATGTATGTATATACATGTATGTATGTATATACATGACAGTATTTATGTATGTACATGTATGTATGTATATACATGACAGTATGTATGTATGT
>NC_084757.1:8728903-8771403 GCF_033978785.1 Entelurus aequoreus | reverse complement strand
ATGTCTGCATGTATGTATGTATATACATGTATGTATGTATATATGTATGTATGTATGTATATACATGTATGTATGTATATAGATGACAGTATTTATGTATGTACATGTATGTATGTATGAAAGTGTGTATATGTATGTATGTATGTATATACATGTATGTATGTATATACATGTATGTATATACATGCATGTATGTATGTATAAACATATGTATGTATGTATGTATATTTATGTATGTCTGCATGTATGTATATATATATGTATGTATGTATATACATGACAGTATTTATGTATGTACATGTATGTATGTATATACATGACAGTATTTATGTATGTACATGTATGTATGAATGAATGTGTGTATATGTATGTATGTATGTATGTATATACATGTGTGTATGTATGTATATACATGTATATATATACATGTATGAATGTATGTATGTGTTTATATACATGTATGTATGTATGTATATACATGTATGTATGTATGTATAAACATATGTATGTATGTATGTATATTTATGTCTGCATGTATGTATGTATGTATATACATGCATGTATGTATGTATAAACATATGTATGTATGTATGTATATACATGTATATATGTATACACATGACAGTATTTATGTATGTACATGTATGTATGTATGAATGTGTGTATATGTATGTATGTATATACATGTATATGTATATACATGTATAAATGTATGTATGTGTGTATATACATGTATGTATGTATATACATGTATTTATGTATGTATATACATGTATGTATGTATGTATATACATGCATGTATGTATGTATATATATACATGCATGTATATATATATATATATGCATGCATGTATGTATGTATGTATGTATATACATGTATTTATGTATATACATGTATGTATGTATGTATATACATGTATGTATGTATGTATAAACATATGTATGTATGCATATTTATGTATGTCTGCATGTATGTATGTATATACATGTATGTATATATGTATGTATGTATGCATATACATGTTTGTATATACATGACAGTATTTATGTATGTACATGTATGTATGTATGAAAGTGTGTATATGTATGTATGTATGTATGTATATACATGTATGTATGTATATACATGTATATATACATGTATGTATGTATATACATGTATGTATGTATAAACATATGTATGTATATTTATGTATGTCTGCATGTATGTATGTATGTACATGTATGTATGTATATATTTATATGTATGTATGTATATATATACATGACAGTATTTATGTATGTACATGTATATATGTATATACATGACAGTATGTATGTACATGTATGAATGTATGTATGTGTGTATATACATGTATGTATGTATGTATGTACATACATGTATGTATAAACGTATGTATGTATGTATATTTATGTATGTCTGCATGTATGAATCAGTCAATCAATCAATGTATGTATGTATATACATGTATGTATATATGTATGTATGTATATACATGTATGTATGTATATACATGACAGTATTTATGTATGTTCATGTATGTATGTATGTATGTATATACATGTATGTATGTATATACATGTATATATACATGTATGAATGTATGTATGTGTGTATATACATGTATGTATGTATGTATGTATGTATATACATGTATGTATGTATGTATGTAAATACATGTATGTATGTATGTATAAACATATGTATGTATGTATGTATGTATGTATGTATATTTATGTATGTCTGCATGTATGTATGTATATACATGTATGTATATATGTATGTATGTATGTATATACATGTATGTATGTATGTATATACATGTATGTATGTATATACATGTATGTATATACATGTATGTATGTATGTATGTATGTATGTATGTATATACATGCATGTATGTATGTATGTATGTATGTATGTATGTATATACATGCATGTATGTATGTATGTATATACATGCATGTATGTATGTATGTATATACATGCATGTATGTATGTATATACATGCATGTATGTATGTATGTATATACATGCATGCATGTATGTATGTATAAACATATGTATGTATGTATGTATATTTATGTATGTCTGCATGTATGTATATACATGCATGTATGTATGTATAAACATATGTATGTATATACATGTATGTATGTATACACATGACAGTATTTATGTATGTACATGTATGTATGTATGAATGTCTGTATATGTATGTATGTATATTAATCTATATATATATATAAATGTATAAATGTATGTATGTGTGTATATACTGCGATGCTTGTAATAGTTCAGAATAATAATTGCGCTTACTTTTCCTGATAATGAGTTAGTTTATTTCTATAATTTGTGTATTTTTCTTTGTTGACAGTGGTAGGGTTCGAAATAAAACATTTGTAGAGTTTATTCTTTTGTCTGATGGACTTTAAGATCCTCCTTGTAATCCAGGGATTTTTTTCTGAGGTATGATTTTTGATAGTTTTTTCAGGGATTGTTTCCTGAATAGCATCCTGAATCATTTTAATCAGGTTTTCGTATGCAACTTCGGGACAGGTGCAATTAAACGCAGAGTCCCATTGCCTGGCAAGCAGATTATTATTTAGGTGTTGTAGAGTTGTATTGTTGAGTATTTTGGTTTTACCTTTAGGAGGTGGGGGGGGGGGAAGAGTTTTGCCAGAGTCAAAGAATAGTATTATGGGAAAGTGGTCTGTGATATCGGATTGCACCACCCCTGTCACGAGCTTTGTATTACGGATGTTGGTAAGCACCAGGGGCGGTATAGCTCGGTTGGTAGAGTGGCCGTGCCATCAACCTGAGGGTTGCAGGTTCGATTCCCGCTTCCGCCATCCTAGTCACTGCCGTTGTGTCCTTGGGCAAGACACTTTACCCACCTGCTCTCAGTGCCACCCACACTGGTTTAAATGTAACTTAGATATTGGGTTTTCACTATGTAAAGCGCTTTGAGTCACTAGAGAAAAGCGCTATATAAATATAATTCACTTCACTTCACTTCACTATATACATGCATGTATGTATGTATGTATGTATATACATGCATGTATGTATGTATGTATATACATGCATGTATGTATGTATATACATGCATGTATGTATGTATAAACATATGTATGTATGTATATTTATGTATGTCTGCATGTATGTATGAAGGTAGAAAAGCGTTATACAAGTATAACCCATTTATTTATAAATGTATGTATGTACATATGTATGTATATACATGTATGTATGTATATACATACATGTATATACATGACAGTATTTATGTATGTACATGTATGTATGTATGAATGTGTGTATATGTATGTATGTATGTATGTATATACATGAGTGTATGTATATACATGTATGTATACATGTATAAAATATGTATGTGTGTATATACAAGTATGTATGTATATACATGTATGTATGTATGTATGTATGTATATACATGTATGTATGTATGTATATACATGTATGTATGTATATACATGCATGTATATACATGTATGTATGTATATACATGCATGTATGTATGTATGTATGTATATACATGCATGTATGTATGTATGTATATACATGCATGTATGTATGTATGTATGTATATACATGCATGTATGTATGTATAAACATATGTATGTATGTATATTTATGTATGTCTGCATGTATGTATGAAGGCAGAAAAGCGTTATACAAGTATAACCCATTTATTTATAAATGTATGTATGTACATATGTATGTATATACATGTATGTATGTATATACATACATGTATATACATGACAGTATTTATGTATGTACATGTATGTATGTATGAATGTGTGTATATGTATGTATGTATGTATGTATGTATATACATGAGTGTATGTATATACATGTATGTATACATGTATAAAATATGTATGTGTGTATATACAAGTATGTATGTATATACATGTATGTATGTATGTATGTATGTATATACATGTATGTATGTATGTATATACATGTATGTATGTATATACATGCATGTATATACATGTATGTATGTATATACATGCATGTATATACATGTATGTATGTATATACATGCATGTATGTATGTATGTATGTATATACATGCATGTATGTATGTATGTATATACATGTATGTATGTATGTATATACATGCATGTATGTATGTATGTATGTATATACATGCATGTATGTATGTATATACATGCATGTATGTATGTATATACATGCATGCATGTATGTATGTATATACATGCATGTATGTATGTATATACATGCATGTATGTATGTATATACATGCATGTATGTATGTATATACATGCATGTATGTATGTATATACATGCATGTATGTATGTATATACATGCATGTATGTATGTATATACATGCATGTATGTATGTATATACATGTATGTTTGTATGTATATACATGTATGTATGTTTGTATGTATATACATGTATGTATGTTTGGATGTATATACATGTATGTATGTTTGGATGTATATGTATGTATGTCTGCATGTATGTATGTATATACATGTATGTATGTATGTATGTATATACATGTATGTATGTATATATGTATGTATGTATATACATGTATGTAAGTATGTATGTATATACATGTATGTATGTATGTATGTATGTATATACATGCATGCATGCATGTATGTATGTATATACATGTGTGTATGTATGTATATACATGCATGTATGTATGTATATACATGCATGTATGTATGTATATACATGCATGTATGTATGTATATACATGCATGTATGTATGTATATACATGCATGTATGTATGTATATACATGCATGTATGTATGTATATACATGCATGTATGTATGTATATACATGCATGTATGTATGTATATACATGTATGTATGTTTGTATGTATATACATGTATGTATGTTTGGATGTATATACATGTATATATGTTTGGATGTATATGTATGTATGTATATACATGTATGTATATACATGTATATATGTATATACATGTATGTATGTATATATATACATGTATGTATGTATATACATGACAGTATTTATGTATGTACATGTATGTATGTATGTATGCATATACATGTATGTATGTATAAACATATGTATGTATGTATGTATGTATGTATGTATATATATATATATATCTCCAACTGTGTCAAGGTCTTCAAAACCCATCAAATAATATATGAAAGTAGTCAGGGTTGCCTGCTGGGATGGCATTCAAACAGTAAATACTCCTACATGGACACTCCCATTCACATACATACTGGAAAATGTTGCTTCCATTTAGCATAGGATCGCATCAATCCCCTTCAATGTATGAATATGACGTGACATGCCGAGACAAATAAACATTCACGCACCTCCCCCAACCCGTCACCAACCCACCAAATGTCACGCGTAGTCACCCCGACGGGCGTATAAGTCCCAGGAAAACGTAAAAGTTCCTATCAAAGGGGAGAGGTCCCAACTAGCGGTCAGGTTTTGGACCAGTTCAGAGGCACATCAGCGCCACCCCGCGGGGTAAAAAGAAATGACGGCCAATACGAAACCAAAACAATAACAAGAATGTCACGTGTGTATCAGAGCCAGGTGTAGCCTGCGCTAATCTCACTTCAGAGAAAACCAAAACAGCAACAAACGCATATGTATGTATGTATGTATGTATACACATGCATGTATGTATGTATAAACATATGTATGTATGTATATTTATGTATGTCTGCATGTATGTATGAAGGTAGAAAAGCGTTATACAAGTATAACCCATTTATTTATAAATGTATGTATGTACATATGTATGTATATACATGTATGTATGTATATACATGTATGTATGTATATACATGACAGTATTTATGTATGTACATGTATGTATGTATGAATGTGTGTATATGTATGTATGTATATACATGAATGTATGTATATACATGTATATATACATGTATAAATGTATGTATGTGTGTATATTCATGTATGTATGTATATACATGTATGTATGTATGTATGTATGTATATACATGCATGTATATACATGTATGTATGTATATACATGCATGTATATACATGTATGTATGTATATACATGCATGTATATACATGTATGTATGTATATACATGCATGTATATACATACATGCATGTATGTATGTATGTATATACATGTATGTATGTATATACATGCATGTATGTATGTATGTATGTATGTATGTATGTATATACATGCATGTATGTATGTATATACATGCATGTATGCATGTATATACATGCATGTATGTATGTATATACATGCATGTATGTATGTATATACATGCATGTATGTATGTATATACATGTATGTATGTTTGGATGTATATACATGTATGTATGTTTGGATGTATATGTATGTATGTCTGCATGTATGTATGTATATACATGTATGTATGTATGTATATATGTATGTATATATGTATGTATATACATGTATGTATGTATATATGTATGTATATACATGTATGTATGTATATACATGTATGTATGTATGTATGTATATACATGTATGTATGTATATACATGCATGTATGTATGTATATACATGCATGTATGTATGTATGTATGTATGTATGTATATACATGTATGTATGTATATACATGCATGTATGTATGTATATACATGCATGTATGTATGTATATACATGCATGTATGTATGTATATACATGCATGTATGTATGTATATACATGCATGTATGTATGTATATACATGCATGTATGTATGTATATACATGCATGTATGTATGTATATACATGTATGTATGTTTGGATGTATATACATGTATGTATGTTTGGATGTATATGTATGTATGTCTGCATGTATGTATGTATATACATGTATGTATGTATATATGTATGTATGTATATATGTATGTATATACATGTATGTATGTATATACATGTATATACATGTATGTATGTATGTATGTATATACATGTATGTATGTATGTATGTATGTATATACATGTATGTATGTATGTATGTATGTATGTATGTATGTATGTATGTATGTATGTATGCATATACATGTATGTATGTATGTATGTATGTATGTATGCATATACATGTATGTATGTATGTATATATATATTTATGTATGTATGTATGTATATACATGTATGTATGTATATACATATATGTATGTATGTATGTATGTATGTATGTATGTATGTATATACATTTATGTATGTATGTATGTATGTATATACATTTATGTATGTATGTATGTATATACATGTATGTATGTATGTATGTATGTATATACATGTATGTATGTATGTATGTATGTATGTATGTATATACATGACAGTATGTATGTATGTATGTATATACATGACAGTATGTATGTATGTATATACATGTATGTATGTATGCATATACATGTATGTATGTATGTATGTATGTATGTATGTATGTATGTATGTATATACATGTATATATATACATGTATGAATGTATGTATGTGTGTATATACATGTATGTATGTATGTATGTATATACATGTATGTATATACATGTATGTATGTATGTATGTATATACATGCATGCATGTATGTATATACATGCATGCATGTATGTATGTATATACATGTATGTATATATGTATATACATGCATGTATGTATGTATATACATGTATGTATATATGTATATACATGCATGTATGGATGTATATACATGTATGTATGGATGTATGTATATACATGTATGGATGTATGTATATACATGTATGTATGTATGTATATACATGTATGTATGTATATATGTATGTATGTATATACATGTATGTATGTATGTATGTATGTATATACATGTATGGATGTATGTATATACATGTATGTATGTATGTATATACATGTATGTATGTATATATGTATGTATGTATATACATGTATGTATGTATGTATGTATGTATATACATGTATGTATGTATGTATGTATGTATGTGTGTATATACATGTATGTATGTGTGTATATACATGTATGTATGTATGTATGTATATACATGTATGTATGTATGTATGTATGTATGTATGTATGTATGTATGCATATACATGTATGTATGTATGTATGTATGTATGCATATACATGTATGTATGTATGTATATATATATTTATGTATGTATGTATGTATATACATGTATGTATGTATATACATATATGTATGTATGTATGTATGTATGTATGTATGTATATACATTTATGTATGTATGTATGTATGTATATACATTTATGTATGTATGTATGTATATACATGTATGTATGTATGTATGTATATACATGTATGTATGTATGTATGTATGTATATACATGACAGTATGTATGTATGTATGTATATACATGACAGTATGTATGTATGTATATACATGTATGTATGTATGCATATACATGTATATATATACATGTATGAATGTATGTATGTGTGTATATACATGTATGTATGTATGTATGTATATACATGTATATATATACATGTATGAATGTATGTATGTGTGTATATACATGTATGTATGTATGTATGTATATACATGTATGTATATACATGTATGTATGTATGTATGTATATACATGCATGCATGTATGTATGTATATACATGTATGTATATATGTATATACATGCATGTATGTATGTATATACATGTATGTATATATGTATATACATGCATGTATGGATGTATATACATGTATGTATGGATGTATGTATATACATGTATGGATGTATGTATATACATGTATGTATGTATGTATATACATGTATGTATGTATATATGTATGTATGTATATACATGTATGTATGTATGTATGTATGTATATACATGTATGTATGTATGTATGTATGTATGTATGTGTGTATATACATGTATGTATGTGTGTATATACATGTATGTATGTATGTATGTATATACATGTATGTATATCCATGTATGAATGTATGTATGTGTGTATATACATGTATGTATGTATGTATGTATGTGTGTATATACATGTATGTATGTATGTATGTATATACATGTATGTATGTATGTATATACATGTATGTATATACATGTGTGTATGTATGTATGTATATACATGCATGTATGTATGTATATACATGCATGTATGTATGCATATACATGCATGTATGTATGCATATACATGCATGTATGGATGCATATACATGCATGTATGGATGTATATACATGTATGTATGGATGTATGTATATACATGTATGTATGTATATTCATGTATGTATGTATGTATATTCATGTATGTATGTATGTATATACATGTATGTATGTATATACATGCATGTATGTATGTATATACATGCATGTATGTATGTATATACATGCATGTATGTATGTATATACATGCATGTATGTATGTATACACATGCATGTATATACATGTATGTATGTATATGCATGCATGTATGTATAAACATATGTATGTATGTATGTATATACGTGTATGTATGTATATACATGACAGTATTTATGTATGTACGTGTATGTATGTATATGCATGCATGTATGTATAAACATATGTATGTATGTATGTATATACGTGTATGTATGTATATACATGACAGTATTTATGTATGTACGTGTATGTATGTATGAATGTGTGTATATGTATGTATGTATATACATGTATGTATGTATGTATATACATGTATGTATATATATGTATGTATGTATATATGTATGTATGTATGTATGTATATACATGCATGTATGTATGTATATACATGCATGTATGTATGTATGTATATACATGCATGTATGTATGTATAAACATATGTATGTATGTATATTTATGTATGTCTGCATGTATGTATGAAGGTAGAAAAGCGTTATACAAGTATAACCCATTTATTTATACATGTATGTATGTATATATGTATGTATATACATATATGTATGTATATACATGTATGTATGTATGTATATACATGACAGTATTTATGTATGTACATGCATGTATGTATGAATGTGTGTATATGTATGTATGTATGTATATACATGAATGTATGTATATACATGTATATATACATGTATAAATGTATGTATGTGTGTATATTCATGTATGTATGGACATACATGTATGTATGTATGTATGTATGTATGTATATACATGCATGTATATACATGTATGCATGTATATACATGCATGTATGTATGTATGTATGTATGTATGTATATACATACATGCATGTATGTATGTATGTATGTATGTATATACATGTATGTATGTATATACATGCATGTATGTATGTATGTATGTATGTATGTATATACATGCATGTATGTATATACATGCATGTATGTATGTATGTATATACATGCATGTATGTATGTATATACATGCATGTATGCATGTATATACATGCATGTATGTATGTATATACATGCATGTATGTATGTATATACATGTATGTATGTTTGGACGTGTATACATGTATGTATGTTTGGATGTATATGTATGTATTTCTGCATGTATGTATGTATATACATGTATGTATGTATATGCATGTATGTATGTATATACATGTATGTATGTATATACATGTATGTATATATATATGTATATATGTATGTATATACATGTATGTATGTATATACATGTATGTATGTATATACATGTATGTATGTATGTATGTATATACATGTATGTATGTATGTATGTATGTATGTATGTATGTATGTATGTATGTATGCATATACATGTATGTATGTATAAACATATGTATGTATGTATGTATATATATATATTTATGTATGTATGTATGTATATACATGTATGTATGTGTGTATATACATGTATGTATGTATGTATATACATGTATGTATGTATGTATATACATGTATGTATATGTATGTATATACATGTATGTATATGCATGTATGTATGTATGTATATACATGTATGTATATACATGTATGTATATACATGTATGTATGTATGTATATACATGTATGTATATACATGCATGTATGTATGTATATACATGCATGTATGTATGTATATACATGCATGTATGTATGTATATACATGCATGTATGGATGTATATACATGGATGTATGTATATACATGTATGTATGTATGTATATACATGTATGTATGTATGTATGTATATATGTATGTATGTATATACATGTATGTATGTATGTATATATGTATGTATGTATATACATGTATGTATGTATATATGTATGTATGTATATACATGTATGTATGTATGTGTGTATATACATGTATGTATGTATGTGTGTATATACATGTATGTATGTGTGTATATACATGTATGTATGTATGTATGTATATACATGTATATATACATATATGAATGTATGTATGTGTGTATATACATGTATGTATGTATGTGTGTATATACATGTATGTATGTATGTATATACATGTATGTATGTATGTATGTATATACATGTATGTATGTATGTATGTATATACATGTATGTATGTATGTATATACATGCATGTATGTATGTATGTATATACATGACAGTATGTATGTATGTATGTATATACATGGCAGTATGTATGTATGTATATACATGTATGTATGTATGCATATACATGTATGTATGTATGTATGTATGTATGTATGTATGTATGTATGTATATACATGTATATATATATGTATGAATGTATGTATGTGTGTATATACATGTATGTATGTATGTATATACATGTATGTATATACATGTATGTATATACATGCATGTATGTATGTATATACATGTATGTATATACATGTATGTATATATGTATATACATGTATGTATATATGTATATACATGCATGTATGGATGTATATACATGTATGTATGGATATACATGTATGTATGTATGTATATACATGTATGTATGTATATATGTATGTATGTATATACATGTATGTATGTATGTATGTATATACATGTATGTATGTATGTATGTATGTATGTATGTATGTATATACATGTATGTATGTATGTATGTATATACATGTATGTATGTATGTATATACATGTATGTATGTATGTATATACATGTATGTTTGTATATACATGTATGTATATACATGTATGAATGTATGTATGTGTGTATATACATGTATGTATGTATGTATGTATGTATGTGTGTATATACATGTATGTATGTATGTATGTATATACATGTATGTATGTATGTATATACATGTATGTATATACATATATGTATGTATGTATGTATATACATGCATGTATGTATGTATATACATGCATGTATGGATGCATATACATGCATGTATGGATGCATATACATGTATGTATGGATGTATGTATATACATGTATGTATGTATATTCATGTATGTATGTATGTATATTCATGTATGTATGTATGTATATACATGTATGTATGTATGTATATACATGCATGTATGTATGTATATACATGCATGTATGTATGTATATACATGCATGTATGTATATATATACATACATACATACATGCATGTATATACATGTATGTATGTATATGCATGCATGTATGTATGTATGTATGTATATATATACATGCATGTATGTATGTATAAACATATGTATGTATGTATATACGTGTATTTATGTATATACATGACAGTATTTATGTATGTACGTGTATGTATGTATGTATGAATGTGTGTATATGTATGTATGTATATACATGTATGTATGTATGTATGTATATACATGTATGTATATATGTATGTATGTATATACATGTATGTATATATGTATGTATGTATGTATATACATGCATGTATGTATGTAGATACATGTATGTATGTATATACATGCATGTATGTATGTATATACATGCATGTATGTATGTATATACATGCATGTATGTATGTATAAACATATGTATGTATGTATATTTATGTATGTCTGCATGTATGTATGAAGGTAGAAAAGCGTTATACAATTATAACCCATTTATTTATACATGTATGTATGTATATATGTATGTATATACATATATGTATGTATATACATGTATGTATGTATGTATATACATGACAGTATTTATGTATGTACATGTATCTATGTATGAATGTGTGTATATGTATGTATGTATGTATATACATGAATGTATGTATATACATGTATGTATGTATGTATGTATGTATATACATGACAGTATTTATGTATGTACATGTATGTATGTGTGTATATGTATGTATGTATGTATGTATATACATGAATGTATGTATATACATGTATATATACATGTATAAATGTATGTATGTGTGTATATTCATGTATGTATGTATATACATGTATGTATGTATGTATGTATGTATATACATGCATGTATATACATGTATGTATGTATATACATGCATGTATATACATGTATGTATGTATATACATGCATGTATATACATGTATGTATGTATATACATGCATGTATGTATGTATGTATGTATGTATGTATGTATATACATGTATGTATGTATATACATGCATGTATGTATGTATGTATGTATATACATGCATGTATGTATGTATGTATGTATATACATGTATGTATGTATATACATGCATGTATGTATGTATGTATGTATGTATATACATGCATGTATGTATGTATATACATGCATGTATGTATGTATATACATGCATGTATGTATGTATATACATGCATGTATGTATGTATATACATGTATGTATGTTTGGACGTATATACATGTATGTATGTTTGGACGTATATACATGTATGTATGTTTGGATGTATATGTATGTATGTCTGCATGTATGTATGTATATACATGTATGTATGTATGTATATATGTATATATGTATGTATATACATGTATGTATGTATATACATGTATGTATGTATGTATATACATGTATGTATGTATGTATGTATGTATGTATGTATGTATATACATGTATGTATGTATGTATGTATGTATGTATGTATGTATGTATGTATGTATGTATGCATATACATGTATGTATGCATAAACATATGTATGTATGTATATATATATATATATTTATGTATGTATGTATATACATATATGTATGTATGTATGTATGTATGTATGTATATACATGTATGTATGTATGTATATACATGTATGTATGTATGTTTATATACATGTATGTATGTATATACATGCATGTATGTATGTATGTATATACATGACAGTATGTATGTATGTATATACATGACAGTATGTATGTATGTATATACATGTATGTATGTATGCATATACATGTATGTATGTATGTATATACATGTATATACATACATGTATGAATGTATGTATGTGTGTATATACATGTATGTATGTGTGTATATACATATATGTATGTATGTATGTATGTATATACATGTATCTATGTATGTATATACATGTATGTATATACATGTATGTATGTATGTATGTATGTATGTATGTATGTATATACATGTATGTATATACATGTATGTATGTATGTATGTATATACATGTATGTATATACATGTATGTATGTATGTATATACATGCATGTATGTATGTATATACATGCATGTATGTATGTATATACATGCATGTATGGATGTATATACATGTATGTATGGATGTATGTATATACATGTATGTATGTATGTATATACATGTATGTATGTATATATGTATGTATGTATATACATGTATGTATATATGTATGTATGTATGTATGTATATACATGTATGTATGTATATACATGTATGTATGTATGTATGTATGTGTGTATATACATGTATGTATGTGTGTATATACATGTATGTATGTATGTATGTATGTATGTATGTATGTATGTATATACATGTATATATATACATGTATGAATGTATGTATGTGTGTATATACATGTATGTGTGTATATACATGTATGTATGTATGTATATACATGTATGTATGTATGTATATACATGTATGTATATACATGTATGTATATACATGTATGTATATACATGTATGTATGTATATATGTATATACATGCATGTATGTATGTATATACATGCATGTATGTATGTATATACATGCATGTATGGATGCATATACATGCATGTATGTATGTATATACATGTATGTATGTATTTACATGTATATATATACATGTATGAATGTATGTATGTGTGTATATACATGTATGTGTGTATATACATGTATGTATGTATGTATATACATGTATGTATGTATGTATGTATATACATGTATGTATATACATGCATGTATGTATGTATATACATGTATGTATGTATGTATATACATGCATGTATGTATGTATATACATGCATGTATGTATGTATATACATGCATGTATGTATGTATATACATGCATGTATGTATGTATATACATGCATGTATGTATGTATATACATGCATGTATATACATGTATGTATATATATACATGCATGTATGTATGTATAAACATATGTATGTATGTATATACATGTATGTATGTATATACATGACAGTATTTATGTATGTACGTGTATGTATGTATGAATGTGTGTATATGTATGTATGTATATACATGTATGTATGTATGTATATACATGTATGTATATATGTATGTATGTATATACATGTATGTATATATGTATGTATGTATATACATGTATGTATATATGTATGTATGTATGTATGTATGTATATACATGCATGTATGTATGTATGTATATACATGCATGTATGTATGTATATACATGCATGTATGTATGTATATACATGCATGTATGTATGTATATACATGCATGTATGTATGTATATACATGCATGTATGTATGTATATACATGCATGTATGTATATATATGCATGCATGTATGTATGTATGTATGTATAAACATATGTATGCATATATATTTATGTATGTCTGCATGTATGTATGTATATACATGTATATATGTATGTATTTATATACATGTATGTATGTATGTATATACATGTATATATATACATGTATGAATGTATGTATGTGTGTATATACATGTATGTATTTATGTGTGTATATACATGTATGTATGTATGTATATACATGTATGTATGTATGTATGTATATACATGTATGTATGTATATACATGTATGTATGTATGTATGTATATACATGCATGTATGTATGTATGTATGTATGTATGTATGTATATACATGTATGTATGTATATATATACATGTATGTATGTATGTATATACATGCATGTATGTATGTATATACATGCATGTATGTATGTATATACATACATACATGTATGTATGTATGTATATACATGCATGTATGTATGTATATACATGCATGTATGTATGTATATACATGCATGTATGTATGTATATACATGCATGTATGTATGTGTATATGTATATACATGCATGTATGTATGTGTATATGTATATACATGTATGTATGTATATACATGTATGTATGTATGTATGTATGTATATACATGCATGTATGTATGTATATACATGCATGTATGTATGTATATACATGCATGTATGTATGTATGTATATACATGCATGTATGTATGTATATACATGCATGTATGTATGTATATACATGCATGTATGTATGTATATACATGCATGTATGTATGTATATACATGCATGTATATACATGTATGTATGTATTTGTGTATGTATGTATATACATGTGTGTATGTATGTATATACCTGTATGTATGTATTTATGTGTATGTATGTACATGTATGTATATACATGTATGCATATACATGTATGTATGTATATACATGCATGTATGTATGTATGTATATACATGTATGTATGTATATACATGTATGTATGTATGTATGTATGTATGTATATACATGTATGTATATATACATGTATGTATATACATGTATGTAAATATACATGTATGTATGTATATACATGTATGTATGTATGTATGTATGTATATACATGTATGTATGTATGTATGTATGTATATACATGCATGTATGTATGTATATACATGCATGTATGTATGTATGTATATACATGCATGTATGTATGTATATACATGCATGTATGTATGTATATACATGCATGTATGTATGTATATACATGCATGTATGTATGTATATACATGCATGTATGTATGTATATATATACATGCATGTATATACATGTATGTATGTATTTGTGTATGTATGTATATACATGTGTGTATGTATGTATATACCTGTATGTATGTATTTAAGTGTATGTATATACATGTATGTATATACATGTATGCATATACATGTATGTATGTATATACATGCATGTATGTATGTATGTATATACATGTATGTATGTATATACATGTATGTATGTGTATGTATGTATATACATGTATGTATGTATGTATGTATATACATGTATGTAAATATACATGTGTGTATGTATTTACATGTATGTATATACATGTTTGCATATACATGTATGTATGTATGTGTGTATATACATGCATGTATGTATGTATGTATATACATGTATGTATGTATATACATGTATGTATGTATTTATGTGTATGTATGTATATACATGTATGTATGTATTTATGTGTATGTATATACATGTATGTATATACATGTATGCATATACATGTATGTATGTATGTGTGTATATACATGCATGTATGTATGTATGTATATACATGTATGTATGTATATACATGTATGTATGTATGTATGTATATACATGTATGTATATATACATGTATGTATATATACATGTATGTATGTATGTATTTACATGTATGTATATACATGTATGCATATACATGTAAGTATGTATGTGTGTATATACATGCATGTATGTATTTATGTATATACATGTATGTATGTATATACATGTATGTATGTATGTATATACATGTATGTATATATACATGTATGGTTATACATGTATGTATATACATGTATGTATATATACATGTATGTATATACATGTATGTATTTATACATGTATGTATGTATGTATTTACATGTATGTATGTATATACATGACAGTATTTATGTATGTATATACATGCATGTATATACATGTATGTATGTATTTGTGTATGTATGTATATACATGTGTGTATGTATGTATATACATGTATGTATGTATGTATATACATGTATGTATGTATTTATGTGTATGTATATACATGTATGTATATACATGTATGCATATACATGTATGTATGTACATACATGCATGTATGTATGTATGTATATACATGTATGTATGTATATACATGTATGTAGGTATGTATGTATATACATGTATGTATATATACATGTATGTATATACATGTATGTGTATATACATGTATGTATGTATGTATTTACATGTATGTATATACATGTATGCATATACATGTATGTATGTATGTGTGTATATACATGCATGTATGTATGTATGTATATACATGTATGTATGTATGTATGTATATACATGTATGTATATATACATGTATGTATATACATGTATGTATATATACATGTATGTATTTACATGTATGTATGTATATACATGACAGTATTTATGTATGTATATACATGCATGTATATACATGTATGTATGTATTTGTGTATGTATGTATATACATGTGTGTATGTATGTATATACATGTATGTATGTATTTATGTGTATGTATATACATGTATATATATACATGTATGCATATACATGTATGTATGTATGTGTGTATATACATGTATGTATGTATGTGTGTATATACATGCATGTATGTATGTATGTATGTATGTATATACATGTATGTATGTATATACATGTATGTATATATACATGTATGTATATACATGTATGTATATATACATGTATGCATATACATGTATGTATATACATGTATGCATATACATGTATGTATGTATGTGTGTATATACATGCATGTATATACATGTATGTATGTATATACATGTATGTATGTATGTATATACATGTATGTATATATACATGTATGTATATACATGTATGTATATATACATGTATGTATGTATTTACATGTATGTATATACATGTATGCATATACATGTATGTATGTATGTGTGTATATACATGCATGTATGTATGTATGTATATACATGTATGTATGTATGTATGTATATACATGTATGTATATATACATGTATGTATATACATGTATGTATATATACATGTATGTATTTACATGTATGTATGTATATACATGACAGTATTTATGTATGTATATACATGCATGTATATACATGTATGTATGTATTTGTGTATGTATGTATATACATGTGTGTATGTATGTATATACATGTATGTATGTATTTATGTGTATGTATATACATGTATATATATACATGTATGCATATACATGTATGTATGTATGTGTGTATATACATGTATGTATGTATGTGTGTATATACATGCATGTATGTATGTATGTATGTATGTATGTATGTATGTATATACATGTATGTATGTATATACATGTATGTATATATACATGTATGTATATACATGTATGTATATATACATGTATGCATATACATGTATGTATATACATGTATGCATATACATGTATGTATGTATGTGTGTATATACATGCATGTATATACATGTATGTAT
Organism: Entelurus aequoreus; assembly: GCF_033978785.1. Classification (NCBI taxonomy): domain Eukaryota; kingdom Metazoa; phylum Chordata; class Actinopteri; order Syngnathiformes; family Syngnathidae; genus Entelurus; species Entelurus aequoreus. The sequence goes on along the minus strand of NC_084757.1, from coordinate 8,751,772 downwards.
GTATATACATGTATGTATGTATGTATATACATGTATGTATATATACATGTATGTATATACATGTATGTATATATACATGTATGTATATACATGTATGTATATATACATGTATGTATGTATGTATTTACATGAATGTATGTATATACATGACAGTATTTATGTATGTATATACATGTATGTATGTATTTGTGTATGTATGTATATACATGTGTGTATGTATGTATATACATGTATGTATGTATTTATGTGTATGTATGTATATACATGTATGTATGTATTTATGTGTATGTATATACATGTATGTATATACATGTATGTATATACATGTATGCATATATACATGTATGTATATACATGTATGTGTATATACATGTATGTATGTATTTACATGTATGTATGTATATACATGACAGTATTTATGTATGTATATACATGCATGTATATACATGTATGTATGTGTTTGTGTATGTATGTATATACATGTGTGTATGTATGTATATACATGTATGTATGTATTTGTGTGTATGTATATACATGTATGTATATACATGTATGTATATACATGTATGCATATACATGTTTGTATGTATGTGTGTATATACATGCATGTATGTATGTATGTATGTATGTATATACATGTATGTATTTATATACATGTATGTATGTATGTATGTATATACATGTATGCATATATACATGTATGTATGTATGTATTTACATGTATGTATGTATATACATGACAGTATTTATGTATGTATATACATGCATGTATATACATGTATGCATATACATGTATGTATGTATATGTGTATATACATGCATGTATATACATGTATGTATGTATATACATGTATGTATGTATGTATATACATGTATGTATGTATGTATGTATATACATGTATGTATATACATGTATGTATATATACATGTATGTATATATACATGTATGTATGTATATACATGTATGTATGTATATACATGTATGCATATATACATGTATGTATGTATGTATTTACATGTATGTATGTATATACATGACAGTATTTATGTATGTATATACATGCATGTATATACATGTATGCATATACATGTATGTATGTATGTGTGTATATACATGCATGTATATACATGTATGTATGTATATACATGTATGTATGTATGTATATACATGTATGTATGTATGTATGTATATACATGTATGTATATATACATGTATGTATATATACATGTATGTATGTATATACATGTATGTATGTATATACATGTATGCATATATACATGTATGTATGTATGTATTTACATGTATGTATGTATATACATGACAGTATTTATGTATGTATATACATGCATGTATATACATGTATGCATATACATGTATGTATGTATGTGTGTATATACATGCATGTATATACATGTATGTATGTATATACATGTATGTATGTATGTATATACATGTATGTATGTATGTATGTATATACATGTATGTATATATACATGTATGTATATATACATGTATGTATATATACATGTATGTATGTATATACATGTATGTATGTATATACATGTATGCATATATACATGTATGTATGTATGTATTTACATGTATGTATGTATATACATGACAGTATTTATGTATGTATATACATGCATGTATATACATGTATGTATGTGTTTGTGTATGTATGTATATACATGTGTGTATGTATGTATATACATGTATGTATGTATTTGTGTGTATGTATATACATGTATGTATATACATGTATGTATATACATGTATGCATATACATGTTTGTATGTATGTGTGTATATACATGCATGTATGTATGTATGTATGTATGTATATACATGTATGTATTTATATACATGTATGTATGTATGTATGTATATACATGTATGCATATATACATGTATGTATGTATGTATTTACATGTATGTATGTATATACATGACAGTATTTATGTATGTATATACATGCATGTATATACATGTATGCATATACATGTATGTATGTATATGTGTATATACATGCATGTATATACATGTATGTATGTATATACATGCATGTATATACATGTATGTATGTATATACATGTATGTATGTATGTATATACATGTATGTATGTATGTATGTATGTATGTATATACATGTATGTATATATACATGTATGTATATATACATGTATGTATGTATATACATGTATGTATGTATATACATGTATGCATATATACATGTATGTATGTATGTATTTACATGTATGTATGTATATACATGACAGTATTTATGTATGTATATACATGCATGTATATACATGTATGCATATACATGTATGTATGTATGTGTGTATATACATGCATGTATATACATGTATGTATGTATATACATGTATGTATGTATGTATATACATGTATGTATGTATGTATGTATATACATGTATGTATATATACATGTATGTATATATACATGTATGTATGTATATACATGTATGTATGTATATACATGTATGCATATATACATGTATGCATGTATGTATTTACATGTATGTATGTATATACATGACAGTATTTATGTATGTATATACATGCATGTATATACATGTATGCATATACATGTATGTATGTATGTGTGTATATACATGCATGTATATACATGTATGTATGTATATACATGTATGTATGTATGTATATACATGTATGTATGTATGTATGTATGTATATACATGTATGTATATATACATGTATGTATATATACATGTATGTATGTATATACATGTATGTATGTATATACATGTATGCATATATACATGTATGTATGTATGTATTTACATGTATGTATGTATATACATGACAGTATTTATGTATGTATATTGTTGTGTCGACAGCTCTTCCTCCCAAGGAAGTCAAAGTCTGCTGTCCACTCCCAAGTTCTTTTAATGGCAAATAAGCTGATGTTAAATTGACCACCAAAAGCAGCAGTTGGTATTTCGTTGTTTATTGTCAAAGCTTTGGCAATAATGAGACCAATCCAGCACCCAAGCATTCCCTAGCCCGGTCCAGATCGGTCTAGCTCGGTCTCCCCTGTGCTCGTTATCTCAGGAATGTTATGGCAGTCTCAACAGCGCTCTGCCTGTCTACTCAAGGACACTCGAATCCAAGCACTTTGTACCACACGAGACATTAGCTGATGTAAATATGACTATAGGAGTTTTTAGAAAGAAGTAACACTTAAATATGGATATATGGAAAATATCTCGTTCCATCAATATACATGCATGTATATACATGTATGTATGTATTTGTGTATGTATGTATATACATGTGTGTATGTATATATGTGTATGTATATACATGTATGTATGTATTTGTGTATGTATGTATATACATGTGTGTATGTATATATGTGTATGTATATACATGTATGTATGTATTTGTGTATGTATGTATATACATGTGTGTATGTATATATGTGTATGTATATACATGTATGTATGTATATACATGCATGTATATATACATGTATGTATATACATGTATGTATATTTACATGTATGTATGTATGTATTTACATGTATGTATGTATATACATGACAGTATTTATGTATGTATATACATGCATGTATATACATGTAGGTATGTATTTGTGTATGTATGTATATACATGTGTGTATGTATGTATATACATGTATGTATGTATTTATGTGTATGTATGTATATACATGTATGTATGTATTTATGTGTATGTATATACATGTATGTATATACATGTAAGTATGTATGTGTGTATATACATGCATGTATGTATGTATGTATGTATATACATGTATTTATGTATATACATGTATGTATATATGTATATACATGTATGCTTATATACATGTATGTATATACATGTATGTATATATACATGTATGTATGTATGTATTTACATGTATGTATGTATATACATGACAGTATTTATGTATGTATATACATGCATGTATATACATGTATGTATGTATTTGTGTATGTATGTATATACATGTGTGTATGTATGTATATACATGTATGTATGTATTTATGTGTATGTATATACATGTATGTATGTATTTATGTGTATGTATATACATGTATGTATATACATGTATGTATATACATGTATGCATATACATGTATGTATGTGTGTATATACATGCATGTATGTATGTATGTATATACATGTATGTATGTATATACATGTATGTATGTATATACATGCATGTATGTATGTATGTATGTATGTATGTATATACATGTATGTATATATACATGTATGTATATACATGTATGTATATATACATGTATGTATGTATGCATATACATGTATGTATGTATGTGTGTATATACATGCATGTATGTATGTATGTATATACATGTATGTATGTATATACATGTATGTATTTATGTATGTATGTATATACATGTATGTATGTATGTATATACATGTATGTATATATACATGTATGTATATATACATGTACGTATATACATGTATGTATATATACATGTATGTATTTACATGTATGTATGTATATACATGACAGTATTTATGTATGTATATACATGCATGTATATACATGTATGTATTTATTTGTGTATGTATGTATATACATGTGTGTATGTATGTATATACATGTATGTATGTATTTATGTGTATGTATGTATATACATGTATGTATATACATGTATGCATATACATGTATGTATGTATGTATGTGTGTATATACATGCATGTATGTATGTATGTATGTATGTATATACATGTATGTATGTATATACATGTATGTATGTATATACATGTATGTATGTATGTGTATGTATGTATGTACATGTATGTATATATACATGTATGTATGTATGTATTTACATGTATGTATATACATGTATGCATATACATGTAAGTATTTATGTGTGTATATACATGCATGTATGGATGTATGTATATACATGTATGTATGTATATACATGTATGTATATATACATGTATGTATATACATGTATGTATATATACATGTATGTATGTATGTATTTACATGTATGTATGTATATACATGACAGTATTTATGTATGTATATACATGCATGTATATACATGTATGTATGTATTTGTTTATGTATGTATATACATTTGTGTATGTATGTATATACATGTATGTATGTATTTGTGTATGTATGTATATACATGTATGTATATACATGTATGTATATACATGTATGCATATACATGTATGTATGTATATACATGCATGTATGTATGTATGTATATACATGTATGTATGTATATACATGTATGTATGTATGTATGTATGTATGTATGTATGTATTTACATGTATGTATATACATGTATGCATATACATGTATGTATGTATGTGTGTATATACATGCATGTATATACATGTATGTATGTATATACATGTATGTATGTATTTATGTGTATGTATATACATGGATGTATATACATGTATGCATATACATGTATGTATGTGTGTATATACATGCATGTATGTATGTATATACATTTATGTATGTATATACATGTATGTATGTATATACATGTATGCATATATACATGTATGTATGTATGTATTTACATGTATGTATGTATATACATTTATGTATGTATATACATGTATGCATATATACATGTATGTATGTATGTATTTACATGTATGTATGTATGTATTTACATGTATGTATGTATATACATGACAGTATTTATGTTCGTATATACATGCATGTATATACATGTATGTATGTATTTATGTGTATGTATATACATGTATGTATATACATGTATGTATATACATGTATGCATATATACATGTATGTATATACATGTATGTATATATACATGTATGTATTTACATGTATGTATGTATATACATGACAGTATTTATGTGTGTATATACATGCATGTATGTATATACATGTATGTATGTATATACATGTATGTATGTATGTGTATGTATGTATGTACATGTATGTATATATACATGTATGTATATATACATGTATGTATGTATGTATTTACATGTATGTATATACATGTATGCATATACATGTAAGTATGTATGTGTGTATATACATGCATGTATGTATGTTTGTATATACATGTATGTATGTATATACATGTATGTATATATACATGTATGTATATACATGTATGTATATATACATGTATGTATGTATGTATTTACATGTATGTATGTATATACATGACAGTATTTATGTATGTATATACATGCATGTATATACATGTATGTATGTATTTGTTTATGTATGTATATACATGTGTGTATGTATGTATATACATTTGTGTATGTATGTATATACATGTATGTATGTATTTATGTGTATGTATGTATATACATGTATGTATATACATGTATGTATATACATGTATGCATATACATGTATGTATGTATATACATGCATGTATGTATGTATGTATATACATGTATGTATGTATATACATGTATGTATGTATGTATGTATGTATGTATGTATGTATGTATGTATGTATTTACATGTATGTATATACATGTATGCATATACATGTATGTATGTATGTGTGTATATACATGCATGTATATACATGTATGTATGTATATACATGTATGTATGTATTTATGTGTATGTATATACATGTATGCATATACATGTATGTATGTGTGTATATACATGTATGTATGTATGTGTGTATATACATGCATGTATATACATGTATGTATGTATATACATGTATGTATGTATTTATGTGTATGTATATACATGTATGCATATACATGTATGTATGTGTGTATATACATACATGTATGTATGTATATACATTTATGTATGTATATACATGTATGTATGTATATACATGTATGCATATATACATGTATGTATGTATGTATGTATTTACATGTATGTATGTATATACATGACAGTATTTATGTATGTATATACATGCATGTATATACATGTATGTATGTATTTGTGTATGTATGTATATACATGTGTGTATGTATGTATATACATGTATGTATGTATTCATGTGTATGTATGTATATACATGTATGTATGTATTTATGTGTATGTATATACATGTATGTATATACATGTATGTATATACATGTATGCATATATACATGTATGTATATACATGTATGTATATATACATGTATGTATGTATGTATTTACATGTATGTATGTATATACATTACAGTATTTGTGTGTATATACATGCATGTATGTATGTATGTATATACATGTATGTATGTATATACATGTATGTATGTATATACATGTATGTATGTATGTGTATGTATGTATGTACATGTATGTATATATACATGTATGTATATATACATGTATGTATGTATGTATTTACATATATGTATATACATGTATGCATATACATGTAAGTATGTATGTGTGTATATACATGCATGTATGTATGTTTGTATATACATGTATGTATGTATATACATGTATGTATATATACATGTATGTATATACATGTATGTATATATACATGTATGTATGTATGTATTTACATGTATGTATGTGTATACATGACAGTATTTATGTATGTATATACATGCATGTATATACATGTATGTATGTATATACATGTGTGTATGTATGTATATACATGTGTGTATGTATGTATATACATGTATGTATATACATGTATGTATATACATGTATGCATATACATGTATGTATGTATATACATGCATGTATGTATGTATATACATGTATGTATGTATATACATGTATGTATGTATGTATGTATGTATGTATGTATTTACATGTATGTATATACATGTATGCATATACATGTATGTATGTATGTGTGTATATACATGCATGTATATACATGTATGTATGTATATACATGTATGTATGTATTTATGTGTATGTATATACATGTATGTATATACATGTATGCATATACATGTATGTATGTGTGTATATACATGCATGTATGTATGTATATACATGTATGTATGTATATACATGTATGTATGTATATACATGTATGCATATATACATGTATGTATGTATGTATTTACATGTATGTATGTATATACATGACAGTATTTATGTATGTATATACATGCATGTATATACATGTATGTATGTATTTGTGTATGTATGTATATACATGTGTGTATGTATGTATATACATGTATGTATGTATTTATGTGTATGTATGTATATACATGTATGTATGTATTTATGTGTATGTATATACATGTATGTATATACATGTATGTATATACATGTATGCATATATACATGTATGCATATATACATGTATGTATATACATGTATGTATATATACATGTATGTATGTATGTATTTACATGTATGTATGTATATACATGACAGTATTTATGTATGTATATACATGCATGTATATACATGTATGTATGTATTTGTGTATGTATGTATATACATGTGTGTATGTATGTATATACATGTATGTATGTATTTATGTGTATGTATATACATGTATGTATGTATTTATGTGTATGTATATACATGTATGCATAAACATGTATGTATGTATGTGTGTATATACATGCATGTATGTATGTATGTATATACATGTATGTATGTATATACATGTATGTATGTATATACATGTATGTATGTATGTATGTATGTATGTATATACATGTATGCATATATACATGTATGTATGTATGTATGTATGTATTTACATGTATGTATGTATATAGATGACAGTATTTATGTATGTATATACATGCATGTATATACATGTATGCATATCGATGTATGTATGTATGTATATACATGTATGTATATATACATGTATGTATATACATGTATGTATATATACATGTATGTATGTATGTATTTACATGTATGTATATACATGTATGCATATACATGTATGTATGTATGTGTGTATATACATGCATGTATATACATGTATGTATGTATATACTTTTATGTATGTATGTATGTATATACATGTATGTATATATACATGTATGTATATACATGTATGTATATATACATGTATGTATATACATGTATGTATGTATGTATATACATGACAGTATTTATGTATGTATATACATGCATGTATATACATGTATGTATGTATTTGTGTATGTATGTATATACATGTGTGTATGTATGTATATACATGTATGTATGTATTTATGTGCATGTATGTATATACATGAATGTATGTATTTATGTGTATGTATATACATGTATGTATATACATGTATGCATATATACATGTATGTATATACATGTATGTATATATACATGTATGTATGTATGTATGTATTTACATGTATGTATGTATATACATGACAGTATTTATGTATGTATATACATGCATGTATATACATGTATGTATGTATTTGTGTATGTATGTATATACATGTGTGTATGTATGTATATACATGTATATATACATACATACATGTATATACATGTATGTATGTATGTATGTATATATACATGTATATGCATACATGTATGTATGTATATACATGACAGTATTTATGTCTGTATATACATGCATGTATATACATGTATGTATGTATTTGTGTATGTATGTATATACATGTGTGTATGTATTTATGTGTATGTATATACATGTATGTATGTATTTATGTGTATGTATATACATGTATGTATATACATGTATGTATATACATGTATGCATATACATGTATGTATGTATGTGTGTATATACATGCATGTATGTATGTATGTATATACATGTATGTATGTATATACATGTATGTATGTATATACATGTATGCATATATACATGTATGTATGTATGTATTTACATGTATGTATGTATATACATGACAGTATTTATGTATGTATATACATGCATGTATATACATGTATGTTTGTATTTGTGTATGTATGTATATACATGTGTGTATGTATGTATATACATGTATGTATGTATTTATGTGTATGTATATACATGTATGTATATACATGTATGCATATACATGTATGTATGTATATACATGCATGTATGTATGTATATATATACATGTATGTATGTATATACATGTATGTATGTATGTATGTATATACATGTATGTATGTATGTATGTATGTATATACATGTATGTATATATACATGTATGTGTATACATGTATGTATATATACATGTATGTATGTATGTATTTACATGTATGTATATACATGTATGCATATACATGTATGTATGTATGTGTGTGTGTATATACATGCATGTATGTATGTATATACATTTATGTATGTATATACATGTATGTATGTATATACATGTATGTATGTATATACATGTATGCATATATACATGTATGTATGTATGTATTTACATGTATGTATGTATATACATTTACGTATGTATATACATGTATGTATGTATTTACATGTATGTATGTATATAGATGACAGTATTTATGTATGTATATACATGCATGTATATACATGTATGCATATCGATGTATGTATGTATGTATGTATATACATGTATGTATATACATGTATGCATATATACATGTATGTATATACATGTATGTATATATACATGTATGTATGTATGTATGTATTTACATGTATGTATGTATATACATGACAGTATTTATGTATGTATATACATGCATGTATATACATGTATGTATGTATTTGTGTATGTATGTATATACATGTGTGTATGTATGTATATACATGTATATATACATACATACATGTATATACATGTATGTATGTATGTATGTATATATACATGTATATGCATACATGTATGTATGTATATACATGACAGTATTTATGTATGTATATACATGCATGTATATACATGTATGTATGTATTTGTGTATGTATGTATATACATGTGTGTATGTATGTATATACATGTATGTATGTATTTATGTGTATGTATATACATGTATGTATGTATTTATGTGTATGTATATACATGTATGTATATACATGTATGTATATACATGTATGCATATACATGTATGTATGTATGTGTGTATATACATGCATGTATGTATGTATGTATATACATGTATGTATGTATATACATGTATGTATGTATGTATGTATATACATGTATGCATATATACATGTATGTATGTATGTATTTACATGTATGTATGTATATACATGACAGTATTTATGTATGTATATACATGCATGTATATACATGTATGTTTGTATTTGTGTATGTATGTATATACATGTGTGTATGTATGTATATACATGTATGTATGTATTTATGTGTATGTATATACATGTATGTATATACATGTATGCATATACATGTATGTATGTATATACATGCATGTATGTATGTATATATATACATGTATGTATGTATATACATGTATGTATGTATGTATGTATATACATGTATGTATATATACATGTATGTATATACATGTATGTATATATACATGTATGTATGTATATATACATGTATGTATGTATGTATTTACATGTATGTATATACATGTATGCATATACATGTATGTATGTATGTGTGTATATACATGCATGTATGTATGTATGTATATACATGTATGTATGTATGTATATACATGTATGTATGTATTTATGTATGTATATACATGTATGTATGTATATACATGTATGTATATATACATGGATGTATATATACATGTATGTATATATACATGTATGTATGTATGTATTTACATGTATGTATGTATATACATGACAGTATTTATGTATGTATATACATGCATGTATATACATGTATGTATTTATTTGTGTATGTATATACATGTGTGTATGTATGTACATGTATGTATGTATTTATGTGTATGTATGTATATACATGTATGTATGTATTTATGTGTATGTATATACATGTATGTATATACATGTATGCATATACATGTATGTATGTATGTATGTATATACATGTATGTATGTATGTATATACATGTATGTATGTATATACATGTATGTATGTATATACATGTATGTATATATACATGTATGTATATATACATGTATGTATATATACATGTATGTATGTATGTATTTACATGTATGTATGTATATACATGACAGTATTTATGTATGTATATACATGCATGTATATACATGTATGTATTTATTTGTGTATGTATATACATGTGTGTATGTATGTATGTACATGTATGTATGTATTTATGTGTATGTATGTATATACATGTATGTATGTATTTATGTGTATGTATATACATGTATGTATATACATGTATGCATATACATGTATGTATGTATGTGTGTATATACATGTATGTATGTATGTATTTACATGTATGTATGTATATACATGACAGTATTTATGTATGTATATACATGCATGTATATACATGTAGGTATGTATTTGTGTATGTATGTATATACATGTGTGTATGTATGTATATACATGTATGTATGTATTTATGTGTATGTATGTATATACATGTATGTATGTATTTATGTGTATGTATATACATGTATGTATATACATGTAAGTATGTATGTGTGTATATACATGCATGTATGTATGTATGTATGTATATACATGTATTTATGTATATACATGTATGTATGTATGTATGTTTATACATGTATGCTTATATACATGTATGTATATACATGTATGTATATATACATGTATGTATGTATGTATTTACATGTATGTATGTATATACATGACAGTATTTATGTATGTATATACATGCATGTATATACATGTATGTATGTATTTGTGTATGTATGTATATACATGTGTGTATGTATGTATATACATGTATGTATGTATTTATGTGTATGTATATACATGTATGTATGTATTTATGTGTATGTATATACATGTATGTATATACATGTATGTATATACAAGTAAGCATATACATGTATGTATGTGTGTACATACATGCATGTATGTATGTATGTATATACATGTATGTATGTATATACATGTATGTATGTATATACATGTATGTATGTATGTATGTATATACATGTATGTATATATACATGTATGTATATACATGTATGTATATATACATGTATGTATGTATTTACATGTATGTATATACATGTATGCATATACATGTATGTATGTATGTGTGTATATACATGCATGTATGTATGTATGTATATACATGTATGTATGTATATACATGTATGTATGTATGTATGTATGTATATACATGTATGTATGTATGTATATACATATATACATGTACGTATATACATGTATGTATATATACATGTATGTATTTACATGTATGTATGTATATACATGACAGTATTTATGTATGTATATACATGCATGTATATACATGTATGTATTTATTTGTGTATGTATGTATATACATGTATGTATGTATTTATGTGTATGTATGTATATACATGTATGTATATACATGTATGCATATACATGTATGTATGTATGTATGTGTGTATATACATGCATGTATGTATGTATGTATATACATGTATGTATGTATATACATGTATGTATGTATATACATGTATGTATGTATGTGTATGTATGTATATACATGTATGTATATATACATGTATGTATGTATGTATTTACATGTATGTATATACATGTATGCATATACATGTAAGTATGTATGTGTGTATATACATGCATGTATGTATGTATGTATATACATGTATGTATATATACATGTATGTATATACATGTATGTATATATACATGTATGTATGTATGTATTTACATGTATGTATGTATATACATGACAGTATTCATTTATGTATATACATGCATGTATATACATGTATGTATGTATTTGTTTATGTATGTATATACATGTGTGTATGTATGTATATACATGTGTGTATGTATGTATATACATGTATGTATGTATTTATGTGCATGTATGTATATACATGAATGTATGTATTTATGTGTATGTATATACATGTATGTATATACATGTATGCATATATACATGTATGTATATACATGTATGTATATATACATGTATATATGTATGTATGTATGTATTTACATGTATGTATGTATATACATGACAGTATTTATGTATGTATATACATGCATGTATATACATGTATGTATGTATTTGTGTATGTATGTATATACATGTGTGTATGTATGTATATACATGTATATATACATACATACATGTATATACATGTATGTATGTATGTATGTATATATACATGTATATGCATACATGTATGTATGTATATACATGACAGTATTTATGTCTGTATATACATGCATGTATATACATGTATGTATGTATTTGTGTATGTATGTATATACATGTGTGTATGTATTTATGTGTATGTATATACATTTATGTATGTATTTATGTGTATGTATATACATGTATGTATATACATGTATGTATATACATGTATGCATATACATGTATGTATGTATGTGTGTATATACATGCATGTATGTATGTATGTATATACATGTATGTATGTATATACATGTATGTATGTATGTATATACATGTATGCATATATACATGTATGTATGTATGTATGTATTTACATGTATGTATGTATATACATGACAGTATTTATGTATGTATATACATGCATGTATATACATGTATGTTTGTATTTGTGTATGTATGTATATACATGTGTGTATGTATGTATATACATGTATGTATGTATTTATGTGTATGTATATACATGTATGTATATACATGTATGCATATACATGTATGTATGTATATACATGCATGTATGTATGTATATATATACATGTATGTATGTATATACATGTATGTATGTATGTATATACATGTATGTATGTATGTATGTATGTATATACATGTATGTATATATACATGTATGTGTATACATGTATGTATATATACATGTATGTATGTATGTATTTACATGTATGTATATACATGTATGCATATACATGTATGTATGTATGTGTGTGTGTATATACATGCATGTATGTATGTATATACATTTATGTATGTATATACATGTATGTATGTATATACATGTATGTATGTATATACATGTATGCATATATACATGTATGTATGTATGTATTTACATGTATGTATGTATATACATTTACGTATGTATATACATGTATGTATGTATTTACATGTATGTATGTATATAGATGACAGTATTTATGTATGTATATACATGCATGTATATACATGTATGCATATCGATGTATGTATGTATGTATGTATATACATGTATGTATATACATGTATGCATATATACATGTATGTATATACATGTATGTATATATACATGTATGTATGTATGTATGTATTTACATGTATGTATGTATATACATGACAGTATTTATGTATGTATATACATGCATGTATATACATGTATGTATGTATTTGTGTATGTATGTATATACATGTGTGTATGTATGTATATACATGTATATATACATACATACATGTATATACATGTATGTATGTATGTATGTATATATACATGTATATGCATACATGTATGTATGTATATACATGACAGTATTTATGTATGTATATACATGCATGTATATACATGTATGTATGTATTTGTGTATGTATGTATATACATGTGTGTATGTATGTATATACATGTATGTATGTATTTATGTGTATGTATGTATATACATGTATGTATGTATTTATGTGTATGTATATACATGTATGTATGTATTTATGTGTATGTATATACATGTATGTATATACATGTATGTATATACATGTATGCATATACATGTATGTATGTATGTGTGTATATACATGCATGTATGTATGTATGTATATACATGTATGTAAGTATATACATGTATGTATGTATATACATGTATGTATGTATGTATGTATATACATGTATGCATATATACATGTATGTATGTATGTATTTACATGTATGTATGTATATACATGCATGTATATACATGTATGTTTGTATTTGTGTATGTATGTATATACATGTGTGTATGTATGTATATACATGTATGTATGTATTTATGTGTATGTATATACATGTATGTATATACATGTATGCATATACATGTATGTATGTATATACATGCATGTATGTATGTATATATATACATGTATGTATGTATATACATGTATGTATGTATGTATGTATATACATGTATGTATATATACATGTATGTATATACATGTATGTATATATACATGTATGTATGTATATATACATGTATGTATGTATGTATTTACATGTATGTATATACATGTATGCATATACATGTATGTATGTATGTGTGTATATACATGCATGTATGTATGTATGTATATACATGTATGTATGTATGTATATACATGTATGTATGTATTTATGTATGTATATACATGTATGTATGTATATACATGTATGTATATATACATGTATGTATATACATGTATGTATATATACATGTATATATGTATGTATTTACATGTATGTATGTATATACATGACAGTATTTATGTATGTATATACATGCATGTATATACATGTATGTATTTATTTGTGTATGTATATACATGTGTGTATGTATGTATGTACATGTATGTATGTATTTATGTGTATGTATGTATATACATGTATGTATGTATTTATGTGTATGTATATACATGTATGTATATACATGTATGCATATACATGTATGTATGTATGTGTGTATATACATGTATGTATGTATGTATTTACATGTATGTATGTATATACATGACAGTATTTATGTATGTATATACATGCATGTATATACATGTAGGTATGTATTTGTGTATGTATGTATATACATGTGTGTATGTATGTATATACATGTATACATATATGTATTTATGTGTATGTATGTATATACATGTATGTATGTATTTATGTGTATGTATATACATGTATGTATATACATGCATGTATGTATGTATGTATGTATATACATGTATTTATGTATATACATGTATGTATGTATGTATGTTTATACATGTATGCTTATATACATGTATGTATATACATGTATGTATATATACATGTATGTATGTATGTATTTACATGTATGTATGTATATACATGACAGTATTTATGTATGTATATACATGCATGTATATACATGTATGTATGTATTTGTGTATGTATGTATATACATGTGTGTATGTATGTATATACATGTATGTATGTATTTATGTGTATGTATATACATGTATGTATGTGTTTATGTGTATGTATATACATGTATGTATATACATGTATGTATATACAAGTAAGCATATACATGTATGTATGTGTGTACATACATGCATGTATGTATGTATGTATATACATGTATGTATGTATATACATGTATGTATGTATATACATGTATGTATGTATGTATATACATGTATGTATATATACATGTATGTATATACATGTATGTATATATACATGTATGTATGTATTTACATGTATGTATATACATGTATGCATATACATGTATGTATGTATGTGTGTATATACATGCATGTATGTATGTATATACATGTATGTATGTATATACATGTATGTATGTATGTATGTATGTATATACATGTATGTATGTATGTATATA
This sequence comes from Entelurus aequoreus, assembly GCF_033978785.1. NCBI lineage: Eukaryota > Metazoa > Chordata > Actinopteri > Syngnathiformes > Syngnathidae > Entelurus > Entelurus aequoreus. The sequence continues at coordinate 8,734,163 of NC_084757.1, read as the reverse complement.
CATGTATGTATATATACATGTACGTATATACATGTATGTATATATACATGTATGTATTTACATGTATGTATGTATATACATGACAGTATTTATGTATGTATATACATGCATGTATATACATGTATGTATTTATTTGTGTATGTATGTATATACATGTATGTATGTATTTATGTGTATGTATGTATATACATGTATGTATATACATGTATGTATATACAAGTAAGCATATACATGTATGTATGTGTGTACATACATGCATGTATGTATGTATGTATATACATGTATGTATGTATATACATGTATGTATGTATATACATGTATGTATGTATGTATGTATATACATGTATGTATATATACATGTATGTATATACATGTATGTATATATACATGTATGTATGTATTTACATGTATGTATATACATGTATGCATATACATGTATGTATGTATGTGTGTATATACATGCATGTATGTATGTATGTATATACATGTATGTATGTATATACATGTATGTATGTATGTATATACATGTATGTATGTATGTATATACATATATACATGTACGTATATACATGTATGTATATATACATGTATGTATTTACATGTATGTATGTATATACATGACAGTATTTATGTATGTATATACATGCATGTATATACATGTATGTATTTATTTGTGTATGTATGTATATACATGTATGTATGTATTTATGTGTATGTATGTATATACATGTATGTATATACATGTATGCATATACATGTATGTATGTATGTATGTGTGTATATACATGCATGTATGTATGTATGTATATACATGTATGTATGTATATACATGTATGTATGTATATACATGTATGTATGTATGTGTATGTATGTATATACATGTATGTATATATACATGTATGTATGTATGTATTTACATGTATGTATATACATGTATGCATATACATGTAAGTATGTATGTGTGTATATACATGCATGTATGTATATACATGTATGTATATATACATGTATGTATATACATGTATGTATATATACATGTATGTATGTATGTATTTACATGTATGTATGTATATACATGACAGTATTCATTTATGTATATACATGCATGTATATACATGTATGTATGTATTTGTTTATGTATGTATATACATGTGTGTATGTATGTATATACATGTGTGTATGTATGTATATACATGTATGTATGTATTTATGTGCATGTATGTATATACATGAATGTATGTATTTATGTGTATGTATATACATGTATGTATATACATGTATGCATATATACATGTATGTATATACATGTATGTATATATACATGTATGTATGTATGTATGTATGTATTTACATGTATGTATGTATATACATGACAGTATTTATGTATGTATATACATGCATGTATATACATGTATGTATGTATTTGTGTATGTATGTATATACATGTGTGTATGTATGTATATACATGTATATATACATACATACATGTATATACATGTATGTATGTATGTATGTATATATACATGTATATGCATACATGTATGTATGTATATACATGACAGTATTTATGTCTGTATATACATGCATGTATATACATGTATGTATGTATTTGTGTATGTATGTATATACATGTGTGTATGTATTTATGTGTATGTATATACATGTATGTATGTATTTATGTGTATGTATATACATGTATGTATATACATGTATGTATATACATGTATGCATATACATGTATGTATGTATGTGTGTATATACATGCATGTATGTATGTATGTATATACATGTATGTATGTATATACATGTATGTATGTATATACATGTATGTATGTATGTATATACATGTATGCATATATACATGTATGTATGTATGTATTTACATGTATGTATGTATATACATGCATGTATATACATGTATGTTTGTATTTGTGTATGTATGTATATACATGTGTGTATGTATGTATATACATGTATGTATGTATTTATGTGTATGTATATACATGTATGTATATACATGTATGCATATACATGTATGTATGTATATACATGCATGTATGTATGTATATATATACATGTATGTATGTATATACATGTATGTATGTATGTATGTATATACATGTATGTATGTATGTATATACATGTATGTATATATACATGTATGTGTATACATGTATGTATATATACATGTATGTATGTATGTATTTACATGTATGTATATACATGTATGCATATACATGTATGTATGTATGTGTGTGTGTATATACATGCATGTATGTATGTATATACATTTATGTATGTATATACATGTATGTATGTATATACATGTATGCATATATACATGTATGTATGTATGTATTTACATGTATGTATGTATATACATTTACGTATGTATATACATGTATGTATGTATTTACATGTATGTATGTATATAGATGACAGTATTTATGTATGTATATACATGCATGTATATACATGTATGCATATCGATGTATATATGTATGTATGTATATACATGTATGTATATACATGTATGCATATATACATGTATGTATATACATGTATGTATATATACATGTATGTATGTATGTATGTATTTACATGTATGTATGTATGTATATACATGACAGTATTTATGTATGTATATACATGCATGTATATACATGTATGTATGTATTTGTGTATGTATGTATATACATGTGTGTATGTATGTATATACATGTATATATACATACATACATGTATATACATGTATGTATGTATGTATGTATATATACATGTATATGCATACATGTATGTATGTATATACATGACAGTATTTATGTATGTATATACATGCATGTATATACATGTATGTATGTATTTGTGTATGTATGTATATACATGTGTGTATGTATGTATATACATGTATGTATGTATTTATGTGTATGTATATACATGTATGTATGTATTTATGTGTATGTATATACATGTATGTATATACATGTATGTATATACATGTATGCATATACATGTATGTATGTATGTGTGTATATACATGCATGTATGTATGTATGTATATACATGTATGTAAGTATATACATGTATGTATGTATATACATGTATGTATGTATGTATGTATATACATGTATGCATATATACATGTATGTATGTATGTATTTACATGTATGTATGTATATACATGACAGTATTTATGTATGTATATACATGCATGTATATACATGTATGTTTGTATTTGTGTATGTATGTATATACATGTGTGTATGTATGTATATACATGTATGTATGTATTTATGTGTATGTATATACATGTATGTATATACATGTATGCATATACATGTATGTATGTATATACATGCATGTATGTATGTATATATATACATGTATGTATGTATATACATGTATGTATGTATGTATGTATATACATGTATGTATATATACATGTATGTATATACATGTATGTATATATACATGTATGTATGTATATATACATGTATGTATGTATGTATTTACATGTATGTATATACATGTATGCATATACATGTATGTATGTATGTGTGTATATACATGCATGTATGTATGTATGTATATACATGTATGTATGTATGTATATACATGTATGTATGTATTTATGTATGTATATACATGTATGTATGTATATACATGTATGTATATATACATGTATGTATATACATGTATGTATATATACATGTATATATGTATGTATTTACATGTATGTATGTATATACATGACAGTATTTATGTATGTATATACATGCATGTATATACATGTATGTATTTATTTGTGTATGTATATACATGTGTGTATGTATGTATGTACATGTATGTATGTATTTATGTGTATGTATGTATATACATGTATGTATGTATTTATGTGTATGTATATACATGTATGTATATACATGTATGCATATACATGTATGTATGTATGTGTGTATATACATGTATGTATGTATGTATTTACATGTATGTATGTATATACATGACAGTATTTATGTATGTATATACATGCATGTATATACATGTAGGTATGTATTTGTGTATGTATGTATATACATGTGTGTATGTATGTATATACATGTATACATATATGTATTTATGTGTATGTATGTATATACATGTATGTATGTATTTATGTGTATGTATATACATGTATGTATATACATGTAAGTATGTATGTGTGTATATACATGCATGTATGTATGTATGTATGTATATACATGTATTTATGTATATACATGTATGTATGTATGTATGTTTATACATGTATGCTTATATACATGTATGTATATACATGTATGTATATATACATGTATGTATGTATGTATTTACATGTATGTATGTATATACATGACAGTATTTATGTATGTATATACATGCATGTATATACATGTATGTATGTATTTGTGTATGTATGTATATACATGTGTGTATGTATGTATATACATGTATGTATGTATTTATGTGTATGTATATACATGTATGTATGTGTTTATGTGTATGTATATACATGTATGTATATACATGTATGTATATACAAGTAAGCATATACATGTATGTATGTGTGTACATACATGCATGTATGTATGTATGTATATACATGTATGTATGTATATACATGTATGTATGTATATACATGTATGTATGTATGTATATACATGTATGTATATATACATGTATGTATATACATGTATGTATATATACATGTATGTATGTATTTACATGTATGTATATACATGTATGTATGTATGTGTGTATATACATGCATGTATGTATGTATGTATATACATGTATGTATGTATATACATGTATGTATGTATGTATGTATATACATGTATGTATGTATGTATATACATGTATGTATATATACATGTACGTATATACATGTATGTATATATACATGTATGTATTTACATGTATGTATGTATATACATGACAGTATTTATGTATGTATATACATGCATGTATATACATGTATGTATTTATTTGTGTATGTATGTATATACATGTATGTATGTATTTATGTGTATGTATGTATATACATGTATGTATATACATGTATGCATATACATGTATGTATGTATGTTTGTGTGTATATACATGCATGTATGTATGTATGTATATACATGTATGTATGTATGTGTATGTATGTATATACATGTATGTATATATACATGTATGTATGTATGTATTTACATGTATGTATATACATGTATGCATATACATGTAAGTATGTATG
>NC_084757.1:8696403-8711403 GCF_033978785.1 Entelurus aequoreus | reverse complement strand
GACTTTTAGTTCAACACCTCCGAAATTGGCTAAAATGCTAACATGCCTGCATGATAGCGCCAAGTAATGATATACAAGATTTTTAGTTTTAACCACATAACATTGGCTAAAATGCTTAAACGTATCAGGCAGCATGTTATCAAGATATAAGCAACTTTGCTATAATCTACCCTATAATTTTTTTTAAATTGGCTAAATTGCTATAATGTTAATAGTTAGCATGCCAACTTGATAGCATCAGGTAACAATATCTATAACTTTTCGTTTGATACCTGCAAAATAGGCTAACATGCTAAACGGTAGTATGCTGGCAAGATAGCGCCAAATGCTAACACCCTAAGAGTCAGCTTGCTATCAAGACGTGGTGCCAAGTAACAATATCAATGACTTTAAGTTTTATACTTAAACAAATATGGCTGAAATGCTATTTAGTATGCTAGAAATATTGTGCCAAGTAACAATATCCATGACTTTGTTTTATACCTTCAAAATAGGCTAAAATGCTAACACTTAATATTTACCTTGCTTGAAAGACAGTGCCAGTTAACAATACCCATGACTTTTAGTTTTAGACCTAAAGAAAATGGCTAAGAGGCTAACATTTAACAATTAGCATGCTACAAAGATAACAATATAACTTTAAGTTTTATGCCTCTAAAATTGGCTAAAATGCTAACATAGCTGCATGGTAGAGGCAAGTAATGATATAAATGACTTTTAGTTTTAACCACACAAAATTGGCTAAAATACTAACACTTAACAGTTAGTATGCTAGCAAGATAGTGCCAAATAATAATACCCATGAATTTTACTTTTTCACCTACAAATTTGACTGAAATGCTAAAAAGACAGCGCCAAGTAACAATTTATCCATGACTTTTAGTTTTAGACCTAAAAAAATGGCTAAATCGCTAACACTGAACAGTTAGCATGCTAGCAAGATAACACCAAGTAATAGTAGTAATCCTTGACTTTCAGTTTTCTACCTAGAAAATTGGCTAACACGCCATCATGTTAACAGTTAGCATGCCAACATGACACAGAGACAGACTTTTAGAACAGTTTGTGCCAAAAGTCAGTTTCGGTTGAAAAGTGTTTGGAGCCGTTCATTCTGAAATCCACCAACATCTATTATTTGGAATTTCAATTCTATTTCCTTCAATTCAAATTGGAATTGCAAAATTGAGGATATCTTCTACTCGTGGATCAACCCCCTTAAGTTGGACCAACCGCTCAATGTGCGCTACAAACCCCGACTGTAAGTTTAGGGTATTTAGCCGTATCGCCACACAATTTGACACATTTTAGGTAAAACACAATTGTAAATTTTAACCCGATTTGTTGACAAACGTCTTTTGATTTTTGTCTTCCTCTGAATATTTCTTTTTTTTGTCATCTGGTTTCAGAAGAAACAAACCAAACGGAGACCAATCAAAGCTTACCCAACTTAAGGACTGACCAACCAACTGCTATACCAACTTAGTTCTACCTCCAAAGTTACGTTATTAGTAGTTTGCACAACTTCTGACTATAGAAACGAGGTTCCATCCTGGAATTGAATGTTCTCTCTAGTGGCAACGACCGCCATGACACTGCATCACCTTCACTAAACAGCAGAGAAAAATGATCGTCCGTAGAAAAACGAGGTCGAAACAGGACCGCCTCAAAACGCGCTGCCCGGTTTCTTCCGCCCGGTTCCGTCCGGGACGAAGGAACGCCGGCGGGGCTGAGGCCCTGGCGACTGTGACAGTCAGCAGAACGCCGCTGCCAGCCACCCAGCCAGAAGCTGGGAGAGACGTGACAGCTAGCGGACATTGCGGCCTGCAGAGTCACCCCGCTGTGTCACTCTGCATCATCTCGGCAGCCAACTGGGGCTACTTCAGCTCCGCCTCAAGATCGACAATTACGCTCGTTTGGTTTTCTTTCTAAGCACTTCACCAGTAGCTACTTATTCATCCTGTTCTGGAGCCTCTCCCACAGTTGGACGGAAGACCAACAATTCAGAAACTATAAACACCATTTTTGTAAATATCAAAGACTCTTGAGAGGTTTCTACGGACCGTACATGCAAACCCAGAACCCTGCAACCCTGCAAAACCCTGCCATGGATTGATTAATGTGGACCCCGACTTAAACAAGTTGAAAAACGTATTCGGGTGTTACCATTTAGTGATCAATTGTACGGAATATGTACAGTACTGTGCAATCTACTAATACAAGTTTCAATCAATCAATCAAATGCGAGGACGCAACACTAACCACTGGACCACTGTCTTCTTTTAGTTTCATGGCATTATTTGTTGGACAGTTTCCACAACAGGGAGTGAAGCATAACAGCCCACAGCTGCAATATGACCCGATAGAACCGATACTAGCACTGATTTGATTTTTGAAGACGTCGGGCTGCGACTAGGTTTGAGAAATGTCTTTGCTAAAAGTGCAATACAGTTTTATGAGCTGATCACACACAGATGGAAGGGTCCGAACTTTGGCCCGTACCAGGTCAATGAATCAGAGTTCTGGAACTTGGGAAATTTCTCATGCTTGGGGCTGGGTACATTTCACATTTGAATCGATACAGTACCAATTTTTGGTCCCTGAAAATCGATCCCGGCACTCAATGTTACCAATTTTTGGTACTTTTGTGTGTTAAAACGTGTTAATAAATTGAAACGTTTTAACATCTAAAACTGAATGTGCTGTTCAGTTATCTTGTTTTCTTGTCAGTACTGTAGTCTACTGTATTATATAGTAAATTTTGCGTGCAGTTGCATTTCCAACACGTTAGATGGATAGATCTTAAGACAGTGTTTCTAATAAATAATCAGTGTGTGTGTGTGTGTGTGTGTGTGTGTGTGTGTGTGTGGTAGGGGAGGGGTTTAGTTGGTGGGAGTCATTGGCACCATTGCCTGGACAAGAGCAGCGAAATGAGATTGTTCAGTGAACCATCGCAGTGTCAGGTCTTTTCACTGGCGAGGCTCGAGAGACTCTCACTCTGGAAGACCCCCTTGAAATAACCCCCTCTCTCATGACTGCAGTGAGACACACACACACACACATTTTGGCTGCGATACGAGCACAGTTGGTCGCAGTATCAATCAGAGGTGTGCTTGTCGTAGGGATAAATGGGCATAATAAGCAGGTGTGTGTGTGTGTAGGTGTCTAACGTCGACGTGATGGAGCAAGTAAACACCATATGGGAGGAACATCATTGGAGCGCTACCAAAGCTACCCGCCTCCAACAGAGGAACAACTTACAGCCTCTGGCCAAAACACTCCATCTTGCCCGCCAGATTCTCCACTTAGTCTCCCCCCCCTTCCAAACTCCACCTGCTGCCCTTCAGCTTCCAGACTCTCTGAAGACAAGAGGACGAGTTGCCATCCCCTCTTCTGGAGTCGGGGGAGTAGGTCGCTAGGTAGGAGGCTTCTTGGGTTTTTAATTAATGCCAATTAGGCAGGGGTGGTCATTATTCTTAGCAGCCTGGAATTAGCCGATGAAAACAAAACCTTTGTCACCTTTTCCTACTGAGTTAGTGCCAGCAGCTGTCATTAAGAAGCCACCGTCTGGCAGCATGCGGGTGAGGACACCGGATGAGGGCAGGGTTCTCTTTAGGGGGAGTTTGTCAACTTTATGTGGTTGTGGCGGCGCCTAAAGAACAATGCAAAAGGTACTGTTTATGCTACCTGCAAAAGCTGGCTGCTTATTTCCTTGTCTCTGTTGACAAAAGTGCTACCTGAGATGGTTTTTAAATGGAGCATGCCAGAGAAGTTTGACAGAAGGGTGGATATTTTTCCAAAGAGAGTTATTTATTTGCCTCAATCCATGTGTGGCAGTCACTGTTCAGTATAAAGGGCAAAGGATTGGAGGTTTAAGTCAACCCAGCCTTTTTCCCTAAGGGACTGCAGAGGGCTTGGTGCGGGAGTGTGAAGTCTTGGTTCTGTTGAGGGTTTATTCCTTGCTTCCGTTGTTACTTAGGTGGAATTAGTCACCGTTCTGTATCAAGGGTACCAACAAGGAATTGGGGGTTAAAGTCAACTCAGCATTTTCCCCTGAGGGACTACAGAGGACTTGGGACGGGAGTGTGAAGTCTTGGTTCTGTTTGAGGTTTGTTCAATGCCTTGCTCGTGTGGGGTTTGTGTGGACTGTCGAAGACTTGGTACGGTAGTTTAAAGTATTGGTTCTGCTTAAGGTTCATTGCTGACCTAGGTGGAATCAGTCACCGTTCTGTATCAAGGGCACCAACAAGGAATTAGGGGGGTTAAAGTCAACTCAGCATTTTCCCCTGAGGGACTGCCGAGGACTTGGGACGGGAGTGTGAAGTCTTGGTTCTGTTTGAGGTTTGTTCAATACCTTGCTCGTGTGGGTTCAGTTGGACTGCTGAAGACTTGGTACAGGAGTGTGAAGTCTTGGTTTTGTTTCGGGTTTATTGTTTGGTTAGGTGGAATTAGTCACTGTTCTGTATCAAGGGCGCCAACAAGGAATTAGGGGGCTTAAAGTCAACTCAGCATTTTCCCCTGAGGGACTACCGAGGACTTGGGATGGGAGTGTGAAGTCTTGGTCCTGTTTGAGGTTTGTTCAATACCTTGCTCGTGTAGGGTTCAGTTGGACTGCCGAGGACTTGGTATAGGAGTTTAAAGTATTGGTTCTGTTTAAGGTTTATTGCTTGCTTAGGTGGAATTAGTCACCGTTCTGTATCAAGGGCACCAACAAGTAATTAGGGGGGTTAAAGTCAACTCAGCATTTTTCTCTGAGGTACTGCCAAGGACTTGCGACGGGAGTGTGAAGTCTTGGTTCTGTTTGAGGTTTGTTCAATACCTTTCTCGTGTGGGGTTCAGTTGGTAAAAGCTGGCTTTCAAACCGTCGCACCGACTTGGAACTGGGAAACAAAGTCACAGTCTTAGTTTTAAAACGTTTTCCTTCGAATGGGATTTTCCTTGCCTCTGTCACCAAAAGGCTGAAACAATAAGGGCAGTCCCCCTCTGAGATTGAACCAGTGACTACAAACCCAATCTTCAGATATCTTGGCGTTCAACTGTCCAGGGACCTCACGTGGAGCCACACCACTTTCTGTTTACTCAAGAAGGAACACCCCTACTTCCTCAGGAAAGCTAGACTCGCGAGCTCCATCCTTAGGATCTTCTACAAATGTGTGGTGGACAGCACTCTGTGTGGCATCTTCATCAGCAGATGCAGAGAGACACCACCAAGTATCCAACCCAACCTGCACACCCTCTCTTTGGCCTGACTGAGGAACAGACTCGTTCCGGAATCTGTTAGATTGCTGAACTTTGATGGAGCTCTGCAGCAATAGATACAGATCTCCACCAACCACCACCATACTGTTTGTGTGGTACTCATTGGGCTAAAACTGGGACCTCAGTACTAAGTGTCGTGCAATCTCATGTGTGCTGCTATGACAACAAAGTTCTGTGAATCCTTAGCTTGTGCAGTTAGATTCTATGAGCTAAAAGCCGAAGGCTGCCAACTCATTGTCCTGCACAACTTTTAAGGTGTCGGAAAATTAGGTTTACACAACATATACATACAGTGCACTACGGTTACATGATCATGCGTTATGGATTTGCCCTGAAACTCACACAAGCGAGATCATGGTACACGGCAAAAATAAAGCATAACACATGCCTTACAAGCACAAATGTCACCATTGGAGCAAAAATAAGACGGAGATGGATGATATCAGGTGACGGGGAGGAGAGGGCGGGGTTATACCTACCCTGCCCTGCTGCTATCTAGCTCCCAGCCTCCGGACTGGCCTGTTCTGGGCCGGGCCCTGTAGGCTCACTGGGGCAGGGCGACCCAGAACCACAAACCTAAAAGCACGAGCGAGGCCATGGAAGAGGAGGAAGAAGAAGATTGTGAAGGATTAAGAAGTGAAAGAGAAAACATCTACAAGTCAGACTGCAAGTTGTTAACAAGAAGACGTGTGACAAGGAAGTCAAGAGGAAATCAGTTGTTAAAGGTAATAGTCGGAGGAGAAGGGTGGAAAACTTATGATAAATGACCCATGAGATCGCTTGGTCTTTGCCACTAAGCGGTTTCAAAAAGAAATAAAATCTTAAAAAGGAATTCTCACAGTATATAATTTCTTTAACCCTTGGGGATCAACCAAATGTGGTGAATGTTATAGGTCCTGGAGACCCAAAATAGGTTCATCCATAAAAGTCTTAAAAGTGAGTCATATACATATATGTATATATATATAAACACGTATTAAATAATTATAGTTGCATATTACTTATATGTATTAGAAAGTATCCAGTAACAAACATGTCCGTATCATTTAACTTACTGCGTCATGAGCAAACTTCATGAATTATTGTGACCATTAAGTGTACCCAAAAACTAATTACCACTCCACTTCAACTTAAAGACAGGAGAAGCCGAGGATGTCGTAGTGGCTTGTGCAGCCCTTTGAGACACTGGTGATTAAGGGCTATATAAGTAAACTTTGATTGATGATTGATTGAAGTCCATGCCAGATTGTTAATAATAAATAATATATAGATTAGTGATTGTCATGGTTTTCTGTCTTAGTCATTTTACCTGATCAAGAGTTTTGTCAAATTCAAACCAACAAAGTAATACAAGTAATAAAAGTTAGTATGATTTGTGCTGGTATCGAATCGGTCTGTGTATATCAGTATAGTGAAAAAGTTGTATTGGGACACCCCAATTGGAAAATAAAAATATTGCGACATAATTTGATGAGAAATGATGGAGAAATTAGCGTACAAACAACCCTTATTGGGCAAGGAACCATATTTGGTAAGTGCAAATGTCAACAAGTGATTTCAACCAGCCAATCAGTGAAGAAATATGACAAAAATAATACAAATATTTTAATTAATAAAAGGAAGTATTGCTGTATAAGTCGATTTATATTATAAATACAGTTATAATTAAGAATTTTAAATCTATTTTAAATCTATACAATAAAAAAAATAAATGTTATTAAACATTTTGTACGGCAATTTTCTGTGATTAATGTTTATAATTTTTGCAGTAATAAACTGGAATTTTACAAATTAAACGTGAAATTTTGTCTGTGATAAGCTAACAGATTTGTTTTTGTGACATCATCAACATCTAATTGGAAAATACTTGAACTCGCTGTACTAAGAATCCAGATGGATCTGTGAAAAGGAAGTTACCGAGCGTCACACGCACGACTTTCCTCCATCGACCGGGTGCTTTTTACGCCTCAAAAAGTAGAAGCTGTTATTTTTTGCCCCCCTCTCGGCCTTCTCTCCATCATCACTTGTCTTTCTTTTGCGACCTTTTCATCGCACCGCTGCTGTACACTTTTTGTGTAGTTGTGTAAAGGTGACATTTGCAGCCCTGTAAAAGTCTCCCCCTCACCTTTTATTTTCTCCTCAAAATGGCCTAAAAAATAAAAAAAGACAATGTTTCACGCCCTGGAGAGTGGCGGAGGGTGGGAGAGTCAGGAAGGTGCTAGAAAAAGCCATAGAAGGTCAGTAATTTTACACTGCTTTGGAAAATAAATATGAGTTTTAATTTTTTTTGTTTTTTTTTGTTTATTAATATAAAAAATATAAAAATATACATTAAATCGAGCTGGACATATTTACCAGATTGTCAATTTTGGTGCATAATGGGAATATTTTTATCAAAATATAAACATTTCCTTTATTAATTGCAGCTAAAATAATTTGTTGTTAATTGACTAACCTCTTGTAATAAAATAAAATAGATGTATTTTGTAATACAATATACTAATGCCGTCCATCGCAAATAATTGATGCCCAAATTTTGCTACTGTTTTGTTTTCATTGAAAAAACAATAGACATTTTTTGCTAGTGTTTTGTTTTCATTGACATTTTAAAAATGTATTTTAAATGAAAAAAACTCTCAAAATTATGTTTTTGTATCAAATAACACAATAATAATAATGTCATAATAATAACTATACGCGGCATGGCGTAGTGGGTAGAGCGGCCTTGCCAGAAACCTGAGGGTTGCAGGTTCGCTCCCCGCCTCTTACCATCCAAAAAAATCGCTGCCGTTGTGTCCTTGGGCAGGACACTTCACCCTTGCCCCCGGTGCCGCTCACACCGGAGAATGAATGATGAATGAATGAGTTGTAAAAATGAATGATGGGTTCTCACTTCTCTGTGAAGCGCTTTGAGTGTCTAGAAAAGCGCTATATAAATCTAATCCATTATTATTATTATTATTATACTAAAATGTTTTCTTATTTTTTATTAATAAAGATTATTATTAATAATTATAAAAATAATGATATAAAATAGTAAATTGTATGTAATATTTTGCATTTGTTTTTTATATTTTTTGTTTATTAATTTAAAAAATATATATATATACACATTAATTCGAGCTGGACACATTTACCAGATTGTCAATTTTGGCGCATAATGGGAAAACATTTGGGTAAAATATAAACATTTCCTTTATTAATCGCAGCTAAAATAATTTGATCTTAATTGACTAACCTCTTGTAATACAATAAAATAGATGTATTTTGTAATACAATATACTATTGCCATCCATCGCAAATAATTAATGCCCAAATTTTGCTACTATTTTGTATTCATTGAAAAAACAATAGACATTTTTAAAATTAATTTTAAAGGAGAACAACTCTCAAAATTACGTTTTTGTATAAAACAACACCAGATTGTCCATTTTGGCGCATAATAGGAAAAACATTTATGAAAATTGAAACATTTCCTTTATCAATCGCAGCTAAAATTAGTTGTCGTTAATTGGCTAACCTCTTGTAATAAAATAAAATAGATGTATTTTTTTAAAACAATATACTATTGCCTTCCATTGCAAATAAATTATGACCAAATTTTGCTAGTGTTTTGTTTTCATTGACATTTTAAAAATGTATTTTAAATGAAAAAAACTCTCAAAATTATGTTTTTGTATCAAATAACACAAAAATAATAACGTCATAATAATAATTATACTAAAATGTTTTTTTTGTTTTTTTTATTAATAATGATTATTATTAATAATCACAAAAATAATTATATAAAATATTAAATTGTATTTAATATTTTGCATTTGTTTTTTGTATTTTTTGTTTATTAATTAAAAAATATATATATATACACATTAATTCGAGCTGGACACATTTACCAGATTGTCAATTTTGGCGCATAATGGGAAAACATTTGAGTAAAATATAAACATTTCCTTTATTAATCGCAGCTAAAATAATTTGTTGTTAATTGACTAACCTCTTGTAATAAAATAAAATAGATGTATTTTGTAATACAATATACTATTGCCGTCCATCGCAAATAATTGATGCCCAAATTTTGCTAGTGTTTTGTTTTCATTGAAAAAACAATAGACATTTTTTAAATTAATTTTAAAGGAGAACAACTCTCAAAATTACGTTTTTGTATAAAATAACACCAGATTGTCCATTTTGGCGCATAATAGGAAAAACATTTATGAAAATTGAAACATTTCCTTTATCAATCACAGCTAAAATTATTTGTCGTTAATTGGCTAACCTCTTGTAATAAAATAAAATAGATGTATTTTTTTAAAACAATATACATATTGCCTTCCATTGCAAATAAACGATGACCAAATTTTGCTAGTGTTTTGTTTTCATTGACATTTTAAAAATGTATTTTAAATGAAAAAAACTCTCAAAATTATGTTTTTGTATCAAATAACACAATAATAATAACGTCATAATAATAATTATACTAAAAATTTTTCTTTTTTTAATTAATAATGATTATTATTAATAATCATAAAAATAATGATATAAAATATTAAATTGTATGTAATATTTTGCATTTGTTTTTTATTTTTTTTGTTTATTAATTTAAAAATATATATATATACACATTAATTCGAGCTGGACACATTTACCAGATTGTCAATTTTGGCGCATAATGGGAAAACATTTGGGTAAAATATAAACATTTCCTTTATTAATCGCAGCTAAAATAATTTGTTGTTAATTGACTAACCTCTTGTAATAAAATAAAATAGATGTATTTTGTAATACAATATACTATTGCCGTCCATCGCAAATAATTGATGCCCAAATTTTGCTAGTGTTTTGTTTTCATTGAAAAAACAATAGACATTTTTTAAATTAATTTTAAAGGAGAACAACTCTCAAAATTACGTTTTTGTATAAAGTAACACCAGATTGTCCATTTTGGCTCATAATAGGAAAACGATTGATGAAGATTTAAACATTTCCTTTATCAATCGCAGCTAAAATTCTTTGTCGTTAATTGACTAACCTCTTGTAATAAAATAAAATAGATGTATTTTTTAATACAATATACTACTGCTGTCCATTGCAAATAATTTATGCCCAAATTTTGCTAGTGTTTTGTTTTCATTGACATTTTTAAAATTAATTTTAAAGGAAAAAAACTCAAAATTATGTTTTTGTATCAAATAACACAATAATAATAATGTCATAATAATAATTATATCAAAATGTTTTATTCTTCTTTTTTATTAATAATAATAATTATTAATAATCATAAAAATAATGATATAAAATAGTAAATTGTATGTAATATTTTGCATACATTTAATACAATTGAATGTAATAATAATAACATAATATAAAATAGTAAATAATATGTAATTTATTACATAAATTTGACGCAATTTAATGTAATAATAATAATAGTATAAAATAAACTGTATGTAATATTCTACATAAATTTGACACAATTTAGTGTATTAATGTCCTCGTTGAGGAGTAGTGCCCAAATAACTTGTATGGAAGGCTGCAACAGGCTTGGTTGTAATTTATTATGTTATATTTTATTATATTCGAGATGAGACAAATTAGCACAGGGGTGTCCAACTAATTTTAGCTCAGGGGCCGCATGGAGGAAAATCTGTGCACACGCGGGCCGGACTATTAAAATCATGGCATTAAAACTAAAAAATAAAGACAACTTCAGATTGTTTTCTTTGTCTTACTTTGGCCAAAAATAGAACAAACACATTCTAAAAATATTACAACAAAAATATATAAAGAAATACCGGCAGCGGTAAAGTTTAGATCCATGAAAGAAAGAAGTAAGTGAATGAATGTTTATAAATGAATAAATTTACATATGCATAAAAATGTGTTTTCTTTTGTATAATTTTTTTTTGATGAATTAAGTAACGTTTATGACAACCTTTTTCCAAAACACAATATAGAATGTGAGATGTAACAGGATAACATTTATAATTTGTTTTCAAAATAGTTACAAAAAAGTGGGACCCCATTTTTATGACTTGACCCCATTTTGAAAATTCCTAGCGCCAACACTGATGGAGTATTGGTGCGTGCGGGCCAGTTCTAATACTAATCAAATATCATCCCGGGGCCCATAGATTATTCATTCGTGGGCTTTGACTTTGACACCACTGAATTAGCAGCATCCTCTGCTGGTTGCTAACCGAGTAGTGCATTTTGCTGCCATGGCCGAGGACGTAGCTAACGAGTTTCGTAAAAATAAATAAACGACACAATTACATAATTGCCACTGCTTACATCCACTTTGGCTGCATACTGTATGGAGATTGCTATGATATGCGGTGATGTAAAGTATCAACCTGCAGTCACACAACGTATAAGTTGTCTCACGGCGACACAAACACTTACAGCGTCTTCCTCTCCGCTCCGGCTCGGGCTGCCTCGGCTTCCCCGAACGAGTCGTCCGTGGGGGGGTCCGTAGCGTCCGTGGGGGGGTCGCTGACGTGCGAGGCGGACGATTTGGAGGGCGAGCACTGGCGGGGCGCAGGGGTGGGGGCTGAGGGAGAGAAAGCGGAGTCACATGGGTTGCTAGAGATACAAGGTTGAGTGAGTGAGTGAGTGAGTGAGTGAGCGCTCACGCGAGTTGGTGGACGGCGTGGTGGAAGTGACCGGCGTCAGGTTCATCTGCGAGATGTCAAAGTCGTCGCAGTCGTCCGTGTCCTGGGCAGTGCCGACGCGGCTGAAGTAAGTGCTGAATGCCTCTGAGGTACCCGTTAAGCCGGGCTGCTCGCCCTTCTTTGACGGCATCGCTGGCGGCTTCGCCAACTGAAAGTCCTGAAAGGGAGACGCCAGACGTATGAGGTCGACAAAAAGACTGGGGAACAGGAAACAATACGTGAAGCTAGGCGATATATAAATAATATATATATATATATAATATATATTATATATATATATATATATATATATATATATATATATATATATATATAATATATATATATATATATATAATATATATATATATATATAATATATATATAATATATATTATATATATATATATATATATATATATATATATATATATATATATATATATATATATATATATATATATAGTTGGGCAGCACGGTGGTGTGCGTCTGCCTCACAATACGAAGGTCCTGAGTAGTCGTGAGTTCAATCCCGGCCTCGGGATCTTTCTGTGTGGAGTTTGCCTGTTCTCCCCGTGACTGTGTGGGTTCCCTCCGGGTACTCCGGCTTCCTCCCACCTCCAAGGTTGATTGGCAACACTAAATTGGCCCTAGTGTGTGAATGTGAGTGTGAATGTTGTCTGTCTATCTGTGTTGGCCCTGCGATGAGGTGGCGACTTGTCCAGGCTGTACCCCGCCTTCCGCCCGATTGTAGCTGAGATAGGCTCCAGCGCCCTCCGCGACCCCGAAGGGAATAAGCGGTAGAAAATGGATGGATGGATATATATATATATTATATATATATATATATATATATATACATACATACATACAGTACATACATATGTACACACATACAAATACACACATATATATATGTGTGTATATATATATATATATATATATATATAATACACATATATATATTAGGGCTGCAACTAACAATTAATTTGATAATCGATTAATCTGTCGATTATTACTTCAATTAATCGATTAATAATCGGATAAAAGAGACAAACTACATTTCTATCCTTTCCAGTATTTTATTGAAAAAAACCAGCATACTGGCACCATACTTATATTGATTATTGTTTCTCAGCTGTTTGTACATGTTGTTGTTTATAAATAAAGGTTTATAAAAAAATAAAAAATGAAATAAATAAAAATTACAAAAAAATAAAATGCCTCTGCGCATGCGCATAGCATAGATCCAACGAAATGATGACTAAATTAATCACCAATTATTTTATAATCGATTTTAATCGATTAGTTGTTGCAGCCCTAATATATATATATATATATATACACACATATATACCATATATACACACACACACACATATATATATATATATTAGGAAATTAGTAATAAGATAAACAAACCTAATGAGATTATTGTCAAATGCAAAATCTGGATTTGTTTCAATTCAAACTGAAATTGAAACCAAAAAGTGTAAACGGTACACCTTGATGGCGGTGCTCACCTTGAACATCTCCTTGCTCATCTTTTTCGCCTGCTCCCCGTGCTGCGGACTCGACGACGCGGAGGCGGCCGGACCCGTAGCGCCTGCACCTGACTGGGTTTCGCCGGCCGGCGTCACGGCGGCGACGGGGGTGAGAGCCTGGAACATGGCGGCCGGCAGGGTGCCCACAGGTTGGGCGGGGAGGTAGGCCGCTGGGGGGAAGGCTCCGGCCGCCATGGCCGCCCACTGCTGCTGCGTGGCGGGGAAGATGTTGGCCTGGCCCCAGATGAGGGGCTGTCCGCCGGGCAGCACCTGCGCCACCGGACCTAGAGGGGACTGCACGCCGAAGGCCAGCGGCGTCTGGGCGGCGAAGGCCTGCTGGGACCAGTGTCCGGAGGGGACCGCTCCCATTGTCACGTAACCTGGATAGCAGTGTTTGGAGGAGCAAGTAAAGTGCAATTAAAACATCCGCAGCTTTTCTTCCGCACACACACACACGTGCATTTACAAGCCATGCATCACCTGCCCTACTTCTGCCTGTAGCTAATGTAGCATCTCTTCATGGTCACGCTGAGCTAGCATAATTACCTCCAGAATGAGGCAGCGTGGTTTCATCTAAACGCACTCATTAAAATTGCTCACATTTATAAGCCATCTTCACCATGCCTTCTGTCCGTGACATTCCGCCTCACCGAGAGAGGGGCGGAGACAAGTGTGCGGCCGTGTCTCACTCAGGGAAGTACCAGCCGGGCCAGAGGTCGCCGCCACTTCTTCGGTGGGTAAATCAGCCGCGTCTGAGTCAGCCAGCTAATGACGCGTTTTATATTCAACACACAGCCGACGCCACCTCCTCTTCTCATCAACATTTCATTTCTATTCCATCCCTCTCTATTAATCACATCCTGTTCCTTTTACTTCCACTCGCTCCTCATCCTATCGGCTGTCTTTCATAAATGACCTGCTTTTTGATCATTGTTAACCCTTTGGAGCGGCATATGTATTTTAAGCTTCTTTGCACCTGCAAAAAAAAAAGCTGACACATACCATGTTTATGCACCGTATATTTATATATTTTTATTACCACTGTGAAATGATACATTTTTTACACATTACACACTTTTTTTACAAAAATAAAAGAAAATGAATATGACCTATTTTATCTTTGTGGAAAATATTGGACACGGTGTGTTGTCAAGGTTACGAGATGCGATCCAAGTGTAAGCCAATAAGGTTTTTATTTTATTTTTTTATAAATGGATGTGATGATAATGTAAATTTGTTTTTTTTTAATCACTGTTATGTTGGAATTCTTACACTGCAAAAACTGAAATCAAAGTAAGATTAAATATCTCAAATAAGGGTGATATTTGCTTATTTTCTGTCTGATAAGATAATTCTTCTCACTAAGCAGATTTTATGTTAGTGTTTTACTTGTTTTAAGGGTTTTGGTCCTAAATGATCTCAGTAAGATATTACAGCTTGTTGCTGAGATTTGATGACCTATATTGAGTAAAACATGCTTGAAACTAGAATATCAACTGTTGCAAAGCTGTGTCATCAACACTCACAAGTATAAAACTACTTTTTTAAAG
>NC_084757.1:8602660-8696383 GCF_033978785.1 Entelurus aequoreus | reverse complement strand
CATCCTCAGGATGTTGCAGAATATTTTAAGTGGGGAAAACTAAGACATCTTATATAAATAGGAATTTTTTTTTTACTAAAATAGACAAAATGCAATTATTTATGCTAAAATTAAGATTATGATTTAAAAAGTTCATCCATCCATCCATTTTCTACCGCTTGTCCCCTTTGCGGTCGCGGGGATGATTTAAAGTCAGTGACTAAAAATACGTAAATAGCTCTTAAGATTGGGGAAATTTTTCGAGATAAAATTGGCAAATAATTTGCAGAGTGCATGTTTACTTTTACCGTACATCATACTTGAAAAATATCTTGTCCCACTTGTCTCTTTTTTTTCTTCAGCACAACCTCAAGCGTGTGACTGGACGTTTATTTTTTCATTTTGATAAAGTGTTTTAAAACATACTATTTAAATTTAAATAGTTGGGAACACTTTAGTATGGGGAACATATTCTAAGTAACCAAGACTTAATTTAGAGTTATTTGGACACGAGGGGAACATATTCTGAGTACCCTAACCTTAACCCTAACCTTATTGAGGGAAGACTCTCAGTTAATGGCTTACTGGTTGTATAATAAGGCCATGCAGGATAAGGCATTAATAAGTACTTAATAATGACTCATTAAGAGCCAATATGTTACTAATTTGCATGTTAATAAGCAACTAATTAATGGTGAATTTGTTCCCCATACTAAAGTGTTACTAAGTAGTTATTTGTTATTATAACAAATAACTAATTTCTGGCCAAACAGCTTCATAAGCATTGGCTACAGATACTTTCCTGATATAAGATTATTTTTCTCGTGTAAAAATTGCCAATTAACGTTATTTTTGTTTTGAGGAAAAAAAGGTAAGAAATGGTTGCTTAAAATGGGACTTTTTGTGCTTTCTTGTAATGTGTTTTTTGCAGTGCAGGCGGCGTACGTCCAAGCTTTCCTAATTGATCTGAGGTGGCCAGATGTCCAATTATAGGCAATTTAAGAGTGTCCAATTAAGCTAACATGCATGTTTTTGGACATTGGTGGTAAACGAGGCAGACAGCACATGCTCCGTCGTGCGACCGGTTGGAAAATAAGAAGTAGTTTTTTTTACCTGAGGGCACAGACGCAGGATTGAAGGGAGCAAAGAGTTCCGTGGGAGGCTGCAGGCCTAGCGACGGATCAAGGGTGTTAGCAGGGGAGGCCGGGGTCTGCAAAATGAGAGTAAACACTCTTAATAGTTCGACGCCAGACCTGAATTGCGAATGCGTGGCTGCGGCTCACCGACGGAGAGGTTATGTCAGGAGGCGTCGACATGTCTCCGAAAAGCTCTAATTGGTTGATGTTCTGAGAATCACAAAAAAGCGCACACTTGAAGTCAGTCGGGCATGATTGTCCAGCTGATGCTGCGATGTCATAAACAGCCTGGAGCGGGTCAGCATGCCAACATGCACGACACACTGCGTGCGACGAGCAGGTGGCAACCTACCTTGGCGACTGTGGAGGCAACGGACAGGAGGAGGCATGAGAAAGGGGATGGCAAAATGAGATGAAATGATCATGATGACATACCTACCAAAGTGATATCAGTCCACAACAAAATGCACCAGCAGCCCCCTGTGGGCCTCTCATTAAGGTCCTCCTATTGTGGAGCATCAGCTATGGGTCTCGCTATCAAAAGACACCAGCTGTTCTATTTGATCTCAATCTATTCTACATCCCTCTTTCTTTGCATTAATAATATCTCAAGGCCAGCGAGAAGCGAAGCAAACTATTTTTAGTTGTCAAGAATTTTAAGGCCTTGAATGCACGGTCCAAGATTTGCATAAATCGCAGATACGGATAATTTCTCCAGAGATAATGAATGTTCTTAGAATATCTTCTTGCTCTCTCTCCGTGTTCACACATAAACCTCAAGTCTTTAAAAGACAAAATTCCATACAATACATACATACATACATACATACATACATACATACATACATACATACATACATACATACATACATACATACATACATACATACATATATATATATATATATATATATATATATATATATATATATATAAAAACATATACACACATATATATACACACATATGTATATAAACAGTTACAAACATGTATATATACACACACACATACAAACATATACCGTGCTCATATATATACATATATGCACATATATGTATATACACACATATATACATACATATATGTATATACACACATATATACATACATATATATATATATACATATATATATATATATATATATATATATATATATATATATATATATATATATATACATATATATATATATATATACATATATATATATATATATATATATATATATATATATATACATACATATATATATATATATATATATATATATATATACATACATATATATATATATATATATATATATATATATATATATATATATATATATATATATATATATATATATATATATATATATATATATATATATATATACACACATTTATATATACACATATATACACATGTATATACAGGTTTACACACAAATATGTACTGTATATATACACGTATACATACACATATGCAAATATACAGTATGTATATACACACACATAAATACATATATATCTATCTATAGATAGATAGATATAAATACATACAGTATATATCTATATATACACACATGTATATGTAGCTATATATATCTCTGTAGATATATATCCACATAGACATAATATATATATATATATATATATATATATATATATATATATATATATATATATATATATATATATATATATATATATATATATACATATACACAGTATATATATATATAGTCGAGGTTTCTGTAGATATATATCTACATAGACACACATATACTTAAGAGTTGTTGTACACACACACACCCATATATATATATATATATATATATATATATATATATATATATATATATATATATATATATATATATATATATATATATATATATATATATATATATATGGGTGTGTGTGTGTACAACTCTTAATGTTGTACAACTCTTAATGTTGTACACACACACACCCATATATATATACATATATATATATATGGGTGTGTGTGTGTACAACTCTTAATGTTGTACAACTCTTAATGTTGTACACACACACACCCATATATATATACATATATATATATATATATATATATATATATATATGGGTGTGTGTGTGTGTGCGTGTGTACAACAACTCTTAATCGCTTAAAAAAAAAAATATCCCTCTTTTTTTCTTCCAAAATCTGTCCTGTCTAGCCACTTTAGTAAATGTTTGGTGAAGTTGTATTAAGTAAAAACAGTTTTCTTTTAAATAATATATACATTTATCAGAGCTGTTTATCTTTTTTTTTTATGGAGGAATGTAGTTAACCATATTAGCACCCATTAAAAAAGTATTGATTTTGAATTTATAAAACATTTTTGAATCGAGAATTGTGTGTGTGTATATATATATATATATATATATATATATATATATATATATATATATATATATATACAGTATATATGTATAAATAAATATTATATACATACATATATAACACACACACAGATGTAATATATATATATACAGTGTATATATATATATATATATATATAGTCGAGGTTTCTGTGTTTTTTTCCTGACCTAACGTGTATATATATATATATATATATATATATATATATATATATATATATATATATATATATATATATATATATATATATATTACATCTATCAGAAAATGGAATCAGTGCGCGTGGCGCTTTACATTTATGGTCCTGGATGCTGATTTAGCCAAAAAGGAACGAAGGGTTGCAATGCTGAGTTATGGGCTCTTGCAGCTGTGGAAGAGATGAAGATCGCGCAGCAACAAAATAAAATAGATTATCACGATAACCCCGGAGAACAATGTAATTGAAGGTGCAAATAAACTAATACCATTTCCTCAGAATCTCATTTAGAGATGATAATGTATTCTTCCTAGTAGTGTTAGTTGCTAATTTGTTGAAGCGAGTTAACATTGTTTGACAGTTAATTAAATCTGTATTGGAACGTGTGAGAGAAATTAAATTGTGGCATAGCGTCCAAAATACAATAGTGACAAACTGATTGGTGTGCCAAGCTTGTGGCATCGTATTAAAAAAGTCGTAATTGCTGCCAAAGGTGCATAAACAAAAGCAAAGGCTGTGAATAAATATGTAAATGTGATTTTATTTGCTTTATTAGTTTTTAATAAAATGGCAACATTTAAAAAAAAAACTTATGATATTGTCATTATAGGGTATTGTCTGTAGAATTTTGAGGACCAAATAAATGAATTCTATTTTGGCACTGTATGTTTACTGTTACTAGGGGCCCTCTGAGGGCAGCCATAACTGCGATGTGGCCATCAACGGAAAAAAGTTTGACAGTTTCAGAAAATTGAAAACGATCGTGTTTCCTCAAAATTGTCCAGCAAAATCCTAGATGGTTGACATACCCTTGTAAAGAACATAATGTCATGGCTGTCTTGAGTTTCCAATCATTTCTACAACTCTTATTTTTTTGTGATAGAGTGATTGGAGCACATACTTGTTGGTCACAAAAAACATTCATGAAGTTTGGTTCTTTTATGAATTTATTATGGGTCTACTGAAAATGTGAGCAAATGTGCTGGGTCAAAAGTATACATACAGCAATGTTCATATTTGCTTACATGTCCCTTGGCAAGTTTCACTGCAATAAGGCGCTTTTGGTAGCCATCCACAAGCTTCTGCTTGAATTTTTGACCACTCCTCTTAAAAAATTGGTGCAGTTCAGCTAAATTTCTTGGTTTTCTGACATGGACTTGTTTCTTCAGCATTGTCCACACGTTTAAGTCAGGACTTTGGGAAGGCCATTCTAAAACCTTAATTCTTGCCTGATTTAGCCATTCCTTTACCACTTTTGACATGTGTTTGGGGTCATTGTCCTGTTGGAACACCCAACTGCGCCCAAGACCCAACCTCCGGGCTGATGATTTTAGGTTGTCCTGAAGAATTTGGAGGTAATCCTCCTTTTTCATTGTCCCATTTACTCTCTGTAAAGCACCAGTTCCATTGGCAGCAAAACAGGACCAGAGCATAATACAACCACCACCATGCTTGACGGTAGGCATGGTTTTCCTGGGATTAAAGGCCTCACCTTTTCTCCTCCAAACATATTGCTGGGTATTGTGGCCAAACAGCTACCCATCTACGCAAAAACCATAGGGGTGATGAAAGGATGGTCAGTTCCTGAGAGCTGTGGCCTACCACCATGACCCCGCACTCCCTTCCCTCTGTTGCTAGATATGTCGAGATGTACGTTGTAATATGTATATGTGCTTTACTATGGAGGTTTTTTCCCACTCCAGACTGGGCCCCCTTAGGAGCCCAGTCTAGATTGTATTTTTTTACTCATCCTTCCCCAGCGTTTTACCTTTTTCCCATCTTTTACGGGGCGCCTAGTGGCGACCCATCAGCGTTCCTGTTCTGTAACCCTGTACACTGTGTTTGTCTAATCTTGAACTGGTTTGTGCTGAAAACTACGTTTCGTTGTACTTGTGCATTGACAAAAAAGACCTATCAATCTATCACAGAACTTTCCTGCAGAAGTTCTTATCTTTGTCAATGTGAAGTCCATGTGGATGGCTACCAAAAGCGCCTTATTGCAGTGAAACTTGCCAAGGGACATGTAAGCAAATATTAACATTGCTGTATGTATACTTTTGACCCAGCACATTTGCTCACATTTTCAGTAAACCCATAATAAATTCATAAAAGAACCAAACTTCATGATTGTTTTTTGTGACCAACAAGTATGTGCTCCAATCGCTCTATCACAAAAAAATAAGAGTTGTAGAAATTATTAGAAACTCACGACAGCCATGACACTATGTTCTTTACAAGTGTATGTAAACTTTTGACCGCGACTCTATTTGTCATTCATATCGTTTAAAACAGGGGTGTCCAAACTTTTTCCACTGAGGGCCGCACACGGAAAAATTTAAGCATGCGGGGGCCCTTTTGATATTTTTCATTTTCAAACCTTAACAAAATATATGGATTTTTTTTTTTTTAACCTTTAGGGCTCCCGGGGACCTTAAAGGGTCTCAGTCATTAAACTGTTAAAAATAAGTAAAATTATTATTATTTTTTTTATTTAACGCTTACAGTAAATCTTTATATCAACTTGAGGTTGATATAAAGTAAAAAAAAAAAAAAAAAAAGGTTTAATGGCTTTTCTGTCAAAGACAACTTTGTTTTTTATAGTAAAACTGAAATATGCAGTATTGAGTAATTAGAGCCCTAAAAGATCAATAATGCAGGACACCATTGATTTTAATTATTTCATATTTTTGAGTAATCACAGTGAAAAGTTAAATGGAATCCTACTAAATATATTTGGGATCCAAAAGGTCCCCCACTCATAAAGTGATACATTTTTATTAGTTTTTTTTTACTTTTAACACTTAAATTACGAGATCAACTTCAGATATATCTGTCCATTTTACGTTTGAACAATTATTTTGTTTGTATTATGCTCTTTTGTCATATAAAACTTTGATGTTTTTTTATGGCAACCACACAATATATGCAATATTTTTTCCACATAAAACATTTTAAAGTGATATTTTTTTAAGTAATAATTCATTATAACATAGATTTTTAGTCTTTTTTTTTTTTTTAGCAATGGCAAAAAAAAAGAAAAATAAACAAAGACAAAGGAAAAAAACAGCCTGCATGGCAGCTTTGTGTCAACATTGCAACTTTTTATTGTTAGATTTCACCTCATTCCACTTTTTTAAAATGTTTTTTTAAATTTTTGCAATATTATTTATTTTGCAATTTTTGCAGAATGTGTGGCGGGCCGGTAAACAATTAGCTGCGGGCCGCAAATGGCCCCCGGGCCGCACTTTGGACACCCCTGGTTTAAAACGACTTCCTTTCTCACCTTTTCTATCATTTGTCTCCTAAAACTCTTATACAGGTGGTGCCACTCCAATTCTACTTTTGGTTGCTATGCCAACAATAAGGTTACATGTTTTATTCATAAAGGGGTCAAGAGTAAGGGGAGGGGTTGCTCGCCGGCAGAAAAAAGTGCGGTGAAGATGACAGCGGGGGCGGCGAGGTCGTTTGGGGAAGTTTTAAACACCAAGACAGCAACCTTACCTGAGAATTCAGGCCTAAGTCTATCAGATCGACCTCGTGATGCTGATCCAGATGTTCACCGAGTCCCGGCTTGGGGGGTTGCAGATGACTATGAAGATGATGGTGATGATGATGTTGGTGGGGATGGTGGGTGTTTGGATGCCCGTTCTGCAATCACAACCTCAGTGTTAAAGCGATGGCGTGTGGGATGAGGATGAGGGTGCAAACTATATTAGCAGCCTCTCACATGAGGCTGATTTAAGAGGGCAGGTGTTGCTCCCGCCAGGTGCTCTCATATAAACACACAGGAGATTTCAAGAGGTTTAAAGATCATCCCTACCTTCGGTATAAACTACAGCCCTGAGCTCCTTCTGTGTTTCTCTAAATCCTCCCCACTGTGGTAATTACCACCGTGAGGCACTGAGATACATCTTCATCTCTGCTCTTTTAAGAATATTTAAACATTAAAGTAATAAAACAATGCTTTATTGGTATTTTTTTTGTTGTTGCTGCCATAAACAGCCGGCTAAAGCAGACAATAAACTAGCCGTGAATTAGCGCAGACTGACACAACGAACGCGCTATAACCACACTGACGACTCCAAAAACGTATTATGTCTGAATTTGTTTGCAATTTGCAATAAAATGTGGCTAGTAGCCGCCTAAGAAAATCACCTTGTGTAAGAAATTAGCCGGTGAATGGTCTATTTTCGAGCTTATTTCATATATAAGGCGCATTGGAGTATAGGGCGCATTAAAGGAGTCATATTATTAATATTTTTTTTCTAAATGGAAAACACTTCCTTGTGGTCTACATCAGTGGTCCCCAACCTTTTTGTAGCTGCGGACCGGTCAACGCTTGACTTTTTTTTTTTTAACATAAATAAATGCTTACGGACTGTATCCCTGCAGACTGTATTGATCTATATTGATATATAATGTATATATTGTGTTTTTTATGTTGATTTCATAAAAATAAAAAATAAAAATAAAAATTAAAAATGTTTTTTTTAATTTTAATTTCTTGTATGTAGACCAGTGGTTGGAGACCACTGGTCTACATAACATGTAATGGTGGTTCTTTGGTCAAAATGTTGCATAGATGATGTTTTACAGATCATCTTCAAGCCGCTTTCTGACAGTCGCTTCCGGATGCGTCGTTTTGTGGGCGGTCTTATTTACGTGGCTCACCTTCGGCAACGTCTTCTCCCCGTCACCTTTGTTGTAGCGGTGTAGCTTGCAAGGACGGGAGTGGAAGAAGTGTCAAAAGATGGCGCTAACTGTTTTAATGACATTCAGACTTTACTTCAATCAATAACAAGGCCGGAAATGTGCCCCGTGAAAAACCGTCCGACCGGAACTCTCTAATAACTACAGTTCCTTGGGTGAATAATGTGAACTCACTACACCGGTATGTTTTAGCGTTTTCATGGCGAGTTTACTGACAGATATAAGTAAGAACTTTACACTACTTTATATTAGAAATGGCAACAGCGGAGGATGAATGTCCCATAACAAGAAGATAGAGAAAAAGAAGAAGCTTATCGACTACACAGGCGGACACACGCAATTTTTCAGCACTTTTGCAGATCCCAAATAAAGATCGGTACGTACCACAAAAAAAGAGAAGTTGCTTTTGCATAATATTGCGAAACAAAACGCCAGATAATATGTCTTACCTTATACACACACCATTAAAATACTTGTATGTTTAATGCGCCGACAATCCATCAAGCGGTGCGGCTTCATAGCTTACCAAAGTCGTACTAAAACATTTTGATAGATTTTTGAGCGCCGTGTGTAACGTTGTATATTTTCAATGGAACATATAAAATGTTGGTGTTTACTTGAGTCATACTGCCATCATATTGCAGTCTACACGTATCTCTTATGTTTGACTGCCATGTACTGGTCACACTTATCATTACACCATGTACCAAATAGAGTTGCTTCGAGCTCGGTAAGCAAAACCAGAATTATTCCGTACATTAGGCGCACCGGGTTATAAAGCGCACTGTCGAGTTTTGAGGGGAAAAAAAGGATTTTAAGTGAGCCTTATAGTCCGCAAAATACGTTAGGTCGCAACGTTCTACATGATTAAGATAGCTACTTCACAGCTACAGTACATGACGGGATAGATGGCTCGGTGCTACATGAATTGGGTGCTAGCTTAATGATAAAAAGCCTAATGGAAGGCTTGATGCTACATAATTGGATAGTTAGCTTAATAATAAAAATCTGAACACTGTAGATAGCTAGATGCTACATAATTGGATAGAAAAATGTATGTTACATGGCTAAAAATATATCTAATTGCTACATTGCTAAATGCTATTGGTAGTTAGCTTAGTGCTATACATGGCTGGACAGGTAGCTAAATGCTACATAGCTAACTGGACGGATAAAGACTATAGATGAATAAATAGAAAAATGCGACATAGCATACATAAGATTGGTGCGTAATGGCTTTGTGGTTAGCTCAATGCTACATGGCAAATTATTGGCTTAAAGCTACATAAATATCAATCGTTAGCTAAGTGCTGAATGGTTTAGTGGATGGTGATGCTACATAATTGAATAGATTAATGCTACATAACTGGAAGAACAGCTAAATGTCACATGGCTGGTTGGATAGCTTAATACTAAATAGCTAACTCAATAGATAAAGGCTGTAGGGCTAGATGAATAGTTCAATGCTATTAATAACCGTGAGCTAAGTGCTAAATGGTAGGGTAGATGGCAACGCTACACCAACTAATAGATAAATGCTAGAGTACATGGCGGGGTAGATGGCTTCATGCTAAGTGACATAGTATATAGCCAGTCAAATGCTACACAGCTGGAAAGACGGCACAAGGCTTGTTTGATAGCTTAATAGCTAACTAAAAAGATAAAGACTGTATGAATAAATAAACAGCAAAATGCTACATGGCATAATTAAGCTACTTGTGTAGCTAAATGCTGTATGGCGGGATTAATGATACATAACCGTTCCATAAGTGCTATATGGTGGGCTAGCTAGCGACGCTACATATTTGAACAGGTAAATGTTGCATGGCAGGATTAATAACTCAATGTTATTAATAACCGATAACAGTTAGCTAAGTGCTAAATGGTGCTACATAATTCAATAGATACATGCTACACTGCAAGGTTGATAGCGTAATGCTAAATGACGGACGACATATGTAAATGCTACACAACTGGAAATCCAGTCCAATCCCCTTCATTAATATAGTATAATGTAAAAGACAATAAACGTGTCAGAAAGTTCTGCACAGTAGTTAAAATACACATTTAATGTCTAGTGTAAGAAACATTTGACTTAAAAAGAAAAGAAAATAGACTAAGATCACACAACTCTGACCTAAATGGTACATGGCTGGTTGGATAGCTAAATGGACAGATAGAGGCTTTGTCGATAAATAGATAGCAAAATGCTACATCAAGCTAATTGTGTCACGGCTATATGGGTAGCTAAATGCTACATGTCAGGCTCAATCGCTTGATGCTACATAACCGTTAGCTAACTGCTAAACGGTGTGGTAGATAGCTTCATGCTAAGCCAAATTCTACACAACTGGAAAGACAGCTGATTATCACATGGCTGGTTGGATAGCTTAAAGCTACAAAGCGGGAATGATAACTCCATCCATCCATCCATTTTCTTCTGCTTATCCGAGGTCGGGTCGCGGGGGCAGCAGCCTAAGCAGAGAAGCCCAGACTTCCCTCTCCCCAGCCACTTCGTCTAGCTCCTCCCGGGGGATCCCGAGGCGTTCCCAGGCCAGCCGGGAGACATAGTCTTCCCAACGTGTCTTGGGTCTTCCCGTGGCCTCCTGCCGGCCGGACGTGCCCTAAACACCTCCCTAGGGAGGCCTTTGGGTGGCATCCTGAGCAGATGCCCGAACCACCTCATCTGGCTCCTCTCGATGTGGAGGAGCAGCGGCTTTACTTTGAGCTCCCCCCGGATGGCAGAGCTCCTCACCCTAACTCTAAGGGAGAGACCCGCCACCCGGCGGAGGAAACTTATTTTGGCCGCTTGTACCCGTGATCTTGTCCTTTCGGTCATAACCCAAAGCTCATGACCATAGGTGAGAATGGGAACGTAGATCGACCGGTAAATTGAGAGCTTTGCCTTCCGGCTCAGCTCCTTCTTCACCACAACGGATCGATACAACGTCCGCATTACTGAAGACGCCGCACCGATCCGCCTGTCGATCTTCCCTCACTCGTGAACAAGACTCTTAGGTACTTGAACTCCTCCACTTAGGGCAAGATCTCCTCCCCAACCTGGAGATGGCACTCCACCCTTTCCCGGGCGAGAACCATGGACTCGGACATGGAGGTGATGATTCTCATTCCAGTCGCTTCACACTCGGCTGCGAACCGATCCAGTGAGAGCTGAAGATCCTGGCCAGTTGAAGCCATCAGGACCACATCATCTGCAAAAAGCAGAGACCTAATCGTGCAGCCACCAAACCGGATCCCCTCAACGCCCTGACTGCGCCTAGAAAGTCTGTCCATAAAAGTTATGAACAGAATCGGTGACAAAGGACACCGATTTTGAATGATAAGTCATTGGTGCGTAAACAGCTAAATGCTATTGAGTGAGATACAATGCTTAGCGCTAAATGTAATGCTAAATGCTAAATGACAGACTACATAGCCAAATACTACACAACTGGAAATCCAATCCAATCCAATCCCCTTCATTAGTATCGTATAATTTAAAAAACAATTGAAGTTTCATAAAGTGCTGCACTGTAGTTAAAACACACATTTGATGTTTACTGTAAGAAACATTTAACTTTAAACAAATACATAAAAGGAAAGAACATAGACTAAGATCACACAACTCTGACCTAAACGGTACATGGCTGGTTGGATAGCTAAATGGACAGATAGAGGCTGTGTGGATAGCAAAATGCTAATTGTGTCATGTCTATATGGGTAACTAAATGCTGCATATAGCAGGCTCAATCGCTTGATGCTACATAACCATGAATTGATTAACGTGGACCCCGACTTAAACAAGTTGAAAAACCTATTCGGGTGTTACCATTTAGTGGTCAATTGTACGGAATATGTACTGTACTGTGCAATCTACTAATACAAGTCTCAATCAATCAATCAACCGTTAGTTAACTGCTAAATGGTGTGGTAGATAGCTTAATGCTAAATGACAGACTACATAGCCAAATGCTACACGACTGGAAAGACAGTGGATTGTCACATGGCTGGTTGGATAGCTACAAAGCGGGCAGGATAACTCATTGGTGAGTAAACAGCTAAATGCTACTGAGTGAGATAAAATGCTTAATGGCGGAAGAGATGGCAAGATAAGACGCTAAATGCTACACTGCTAGATACTTAGTTCATCAATTTGTGCTACATATCTGAATAGATTTATAATTACTACACCTAACTAATATCTAAACGCTACATACTAGCGTCTCCGTGACCATCATTATCATCTCTGTGGTGTGGTCCAGTATTCCCTTTATTTCGTTCCTTTGTCCTCATGCGTCCGCCAGCTTATCAATTAGCCATCTCCAACGGGGAAACTGTAATTACCTGCGCACGTGTTCCCTCTAGTAATTAATTCAGCCTCTATAATTAATGCCATCTTGCTGAGCCCCTGCTGAGTGACTGATCACAACAGCAAACACACACGCACACGCTGATGTCGACTCACACCCGGCACACAAAGATAATAATCGGCCGGAGATGTCGGTAAAAACGACCGCGAGGTTGCAAACGGTGTTGATTCAGCACTCCCATTGGGTGCAGGGTCAAGGGCTCGGTAGATTGGAACAGGCTGGCGAGTGTGTGTGTTTTATCGATCCGTCCCCTGTTTAAGATGGCGACACAGTAAATAACAGGAGGGGCTGCTCGGGACGCCGGGTCAGGCTCGAGACCGGGGCGCTATCATTTCCTTGGGAAAGTTGCAATGATGTGCTTTAAAAGACGCCATCCGCCATCAATCCTGCGCCGTGCCGACGGAATAAAGGCTAAATCCACTCCAGAGCTTCTCTGCAGGTAATCACTTTCCCCCCCCGAAACGTTAAAAGCAACACAGCAGCAGCACGGGGCGACCAGGCAGAACACATCCAATTGCAAAGTGCATTATTTCGACATTGTTAAAACGCCACGGGAGTTCTCGTTGTTTATTTTGCGATTTACTCAGTGGGTTATTCACTCACAGTGCACAGGAATCTGAAGCGTGACACCTTTACTGCTTCAACCAGGTAATAATCGTTATTCAGTTCTGTGTTCCAAGTTCAATTATTTTTTTCAAGTTTGATTGAGTTTTGCAATAAGAGTTTTTTAAGGTACACAGAACCAATTAAAGGCCTACTGAAATGAAATGTTCTTATTTAAACGGGGATAGCAGGTCCATTCTATGTGTCATACTTGATCATTTTGCGATATTGCCATATTTTTGCTGAAAGGATTTAGTAGAGAACATCGACGATAAAGTTCGCAACTTTTGATCGCTGATAAAAAAGCCTTGCCTGTACCGGAAGTAGCGTGACGTCACAAGTTGTGGAGCTCCTCACATCTGCACATTGTTTACACTCATGGCCACCAGCAGCGAGAGCGATTCGGACCGAGAAAGCGACGATTACCCTATTACTTTGAGCGAAAATGAAATATTTGTGGATGAGGAAAGTGAGAGTGAAGGATTAGAGGGCAGTGGAAGCGATTCAGATAAGGAAGATGCTGTGAGAGGCGGGTGGGACCTGATATTCAGCTGGGAATGACTAAAACAGTAAATAAACACAAGACATATATATACTCTATTAGCCACAACACAAACAGGCTTATATTTAATATGCCACAAATTACTCCGCATAACAAACACCTCCCCCCTCCCGTCCATATAACCCGCCAATACAAATCAAACACCCGCACAACACACTCAATCCCACAGCCCAAAGTACCGTTCACCTCCGTAAAGTCATACAGCACATATATTTCCCCAAAGTTACGTACGTGACATGCACATAGCGGCACGCACGTACGGGCAAGCCATCAAATGTTTGGAAGCCAAAGCTGCGTACTCACGGTAGCGCGTCTGCTATCCAACTCAAAGTCCTCCTGGTTGTGTTGCTGCAGCCAGCCGCTAATACACTGATCCCACCTACAGCTTTCTTCTTTGCTGTCTTCATTGTTCATTAAACAAATTGCAAAAGATTCACCAACACAGATGTCCAGAATACTGTGGAATTTTGCGATGAAAACAGACGACTTAATAGCTGGCCACAATGGTGTCCCAATATGTCCGCACAATCCGTGACGTCACGTGCAAACGTCATCATACCGAGACGTTTTCAGCAGAATATTTTGCGGGAAATTTAAAATTGCACTTTACTAATCTAACCCTGCCGTATTGGCATGTGTTGCAATGTTAAGATTTCATCATTGATATATAAACTATCAGACTGCGTGGTCGGTAGCAGTGGCTTTCAGTAGGCCTTTAAACTTGTATTCTGAGGTAAAAGATAATCAGGACTCCTCTTCCTTCTATCCAGGAGATCGCAAAAAGCCGCTGCTTGACCAGGGCTCAGAAAATCGGCAGGGACTCCTCCCACCCCCACCAAGGACTGTTTTCACTGCTGGACTCTAGAAAGAGGTTCCGCAGCCTCCGTAGCAGAACCTCCAGGTTCTGTAACAGCTTCTTCCCTCAGGCCGTAAGACTCTTGAACGCATCATAATAATCCCCTCAATTCCCCCCAAAAATGGATTAACTCGCTGGAATATAAACACAATATAACATACATCCATAAACGTTGATGCATATGCAAAAGTGCAATATATTTATCTGTACAGTAATCTATTTATTTAAATCTGCACCTTATTGATTTTTTATCCTGCACTACCATGAGCTAATGGAACGAAATTTCGTTCTTATCTGTACTGTAAAGTTCAAATTTGAATGACAATAAAAAGGAAGTCTAAGTCTAATACCGTATCGCTAAAGGCTGCATGGCTGAATGCCTAGTTAAATTGTTCTTCACTAAATGCTGCATGAATGGATAGATTCTATGTGCGGCTGGATAGCTAAATGCTACTTAAAGTTGCTATAAGGATTGCTGGAGATAGATAGGCTTAAGTATGCTGATAGCAACCCTATAGCGCTTTTGGTAGCCATTCACAAGCTTCTGGCAAGCTTCTGGTTGAATGTTTGACCACTCCTCTTGACAAAATTGGTGCAGTTCAGCTAAATTTGTTGGTTTTCTGAAATGGACTTGTTTCTTCAGCATTGTCCACACGTTTAAAGGCCTACTGAAATGAATTTTTTTTATTTAAACGGGGATAGCAGATCTATTCTATGTGTCATACTTGATCATTTCGCGATATTGCCATATTTTTGCTGAAAGGATTTAGTATAGAACAACGACGATAAAGATCGCAACTTTTGGTATCTGATAAAAAAAAGGCTTGCCCCTACCGGAAGTAGCGTGACGTAGTCAATTGAACATATATGCAAAGTTCCCTATTGTTTACAATGATGGCCGCATGAAGTGAGAGAGATTCGGACCGAGAAAGCGACAATTTCCCCATTAATTTGAGCGAGAATGAAAGATTTGTGGATGAGTAAAGTGCAAGTGAAGGACTAGTGGGGAGTGGAAGCTATTCAGATAGGGAAGATGCTGTGAGAGGCGGGGGTGACCTGATATTCAGCTGGGAATGACTACAACAGTAAATAAACACAAGACATATATTTACTCTATTAGCCACAACACAACCAGGCTTATATTTAATATGCCACAAATTAATCCTGCATAAAAACACCTACGTGTTTGTTATGCTAGCTCCTAGCTCCTCTGCTAGCTCCTAGCTCCATAGAACGCGCCAATACAATTCAAACACCTGATCAACACACACAATCACTCAGCCCAAAAGACCGTTCACCTAACCCAAGGTTCATAAAGCTTATATATTTTTAAAAAGTTACGTACGTGACGCGCACATACGGTCAAGCTATCAAATGTTTAGCAGCCAAGGCTGCATACTCACGGTACCTGATATTCAGCTAGGAATGACTACAACAGTAAATAAACACAAGACATATATATACTCTATGAGCCACAACACAACCAGGCTTATATTTAATATGCCACAAATTAATCCTGCATAAAAACACCTACGTGTTTGTTATGCTAGCTCCTAGCTCCTCTGCTAGCTCCTAGCTCCATAGAACGCGCCAATACAATTCAAACACCTGATCAACACACACAATCACTCAGCCCAAAAGACAGTTCACCTAACCCAATGTTCATAAAGCTTATATATTTTTAAAAAGTTACGTACGTGACGCGCACATACGGTCAAGCTATCAAATGTTTAGCAGCCAAGGCTGCATACTCACGGTACCTGGTATTCAGCTGGGAATGACTAAAACAGTAAATAAACACAAGACATATATTTACTCTATTAGCCACAACACAACCAGGCTTATATTTAATATGACACAAATTAATCCTGCATAAAAACACCTACGTCTTTGTTATGCTAACTCCTAGCTCCTATGCTAGCTCCTAGCTCCATAGAACACGCCAATACAATTCAAACACCTGATCAACACACACAATCACTCAGCCCAAAAGACCGTTCACCTAACCCAAGGTTCATAAAGCTTATATATTTTAAAAAAGTTACGTACATACGCAAAAAAAAAGTTGCGCACATACGGTCAAGCGATCAAATGTTTAGAAGCCAAAGCTGCATACTCACGGTAGCACGTCTGCGTCTTTGTCATCCATATCAAAGTAATCCTGGTAAGAGTCTGTCTTGTCCCAGTTCTCTACAGGCGTCTGTGTATCGAAGTCAAAAGTCCTCCTGGTTAGAGTCTCTGTTATCCGAGTTCTTCCATCTTGACTGCATCTTTCGGGAATGTAAACAAAGACGCGCCGGCTGTGTACTGTTGTTGCTGACTTCTTTCGAAAAATACGTCCGTTTCGCACCGACAACTTTCTTCTTTGCTTGCTCAGCTTCTTTCTCCATAATGCAATGAACATAACTGCAACAGATTCACGAACACAGATGTCCAGAATACTGTGGAATTATGAAATGAAAACAGAGCTTTTTGTAATTGGCTTCAATGTGGAAGGCATACCCGTGTTCCCCGGGGTACGTCACGCGCATACGTCATCCTCAGAGGCGTTTCGAAACGGAAGTTTAGCGGAAAATTTAAAATGTCACTTTATAAGTTAACCCGGCCGTATTGGCATGTGTTATAATGTTAAGATTTCATCATTGATATATAAACTATCAGACTGCGTGGTCGGTAGTAGTGGGTTTCAGTAGGCCTTTAAGTCAGGACTTTGGGAAGGCCATTCTAAAACCTCAATTCTAGCCTGATTTAGCCATTCCTTTACCACTTTTGACGTGTGTTTGGGGTCATTGTCCCGTTGGAACACCCAACTGCGCCCAAGACCCAACCTCCGGGCTGATGATTTTAGGTTGTCCTGAAGAATTTGGAGGTGATCCTCCTTTTTCATTGTCCCATTTACTTTCTGTAAAGCACCAGTTCCATTGGCAGCAAAACAGGCCCAGAGCATAATACTACCACCACCATGCTTGACGGTAGGTGTGGTGTTCCTGGGATTAAAGGCCTCACTTTTTGTCTTCCAAACATATTGCTGGGTATTGTGGCCAAACAGCTAAATTTTTGTTTCATCTGGAGGAAAGTTGAAACAAAAGTTGATTCATAAAAGAACCAAACTTCATGAATGTTTTTTGTGACCAACAAGTATGTGCTCCAATCACTCTATCACGAAAAAAATAAGAGTTGTAGAAATTATTGGAAACTCAAGACAGCAATGACATTATGTTCTTTACAAATGTATGTAAACATTTGATCGCGACTGTACATGGCGGAGTTCAATGCTACACAGCTAGATGGTGGCTACACGGTGGGACGCATGGCTTAGTGTTAAATAACTGAATAGCTCGCTAAATGCTACACCGGCAGGATAGGCATAGAAAGCAATGAATCTCCTAATCAATTGGAGATACTTGTTGATGAAAAAATGTTGATTCATTGCTTTTAAAATGGAGACAAAATGGAATGCACTACTTGGCTGCCAACCAGCAGAGGTACTGTTAATTCAGTCTTGCAATCAGACATTGCTAACCCTACAGGAGACTACAGTATTGCTATATCTAACAGTGTAACGGTATTGGTAATTACAAAAACCAAAACCAGTGAAGTTGGCATGTTGTGTGAATGGTAAATATAAACAACTTATATTTAATTGAATAGACTGCAAAGACAATATACTTAATGTTCGAACTGAGAAACTTAATTTTTATTAGCAAATAATCATTAACTTAGCATTAAATGGCAGCGACACATTGCAAAAAAGTTGGCACAGGGGCATTTTTACCACTGTGTTACATGGCCTTTCCTTTTAACAACACTCAGTAAACGTTTGGGAACTGAGGAGACCAATTTTTGAAGCTATTAAGGTGGAATTATTTTCCATTCTTGCTTCATGTACAGCTTAAGTTGTTCAACAGTCTCCGTTGTGGTATTTAACGCGTCATAATGTGCCACACATTTTCAATGGGAGACAGGTCTGGACTACAGGCAGGCCAGTAGTGGCTTCTTTTACTACGAAGCCACGCTGTTGTAACACGTGGCTTGGCATTGTCTTGCTGAAATAAGCAGGGGCGTCCATGAAAAAGACCTTGCTTGGATGGCAACATATGTTGCTCCATAACCTGTATGTACCTTTCAGCATTAATGGTGCCTTCACAGATGTGTAAGTTACCCAT
Organism: Entelurus aequoreus; assembly: GCF_033978785.1. NCBI lineage: Eukaryota > Metazoa > Chordata > Actinopteri > Syngnathiformes > Syngnathidae > Entelurus > Entelurus aequoreus. Next base: position 8,677,411 of record NC_084757.1, on the reverse strand, counting down.
GCCTTGGGCACTAATACACCCCCATAGATGCTGGCTTTTGAACTTTGCGCCTATAACAGTCTGGATGGTTATTTTCCTCTTTGGTCCGGAGGACACCAAGTCCCTGAAGGATCCAAAGTCACGGGCATTGCCGCTTAGATACAGTGATTTTTTCCCAGATTCTCTGAACCTTTTGATGATATTACGGATCGTAGATTGTGAAATCCTTAAATTCCTTGCAAAAGCTGGTTGAGAAATGTTGTTCTTAAACTGTTCAATAATTTGCTCACGCATTTGTTGACAAAGTGGTGACCCTCACCCCATCCTTGTTTGTGAATGACTGAGCATTTCATGGAAGCTGCTTTTATACCCAATCATGGCACCCACCTGTTCCCAATTAGCCTGTTCACCTGTGAGGTGTTCCAAATAAGTGTTTGATGAGCATTCCTCAACTTTCTCAGTCTTTTTTGCCACTTGTGCCAGCTTTTTTTAAAAACATGTTGCATGCATCAAATTCCAAATGAGCTAATACTTGCAAAAAACAACAAAGTCTTCCAGTTTGAACATTAAGTATCTTGTCTTTGCAGTCTATTCAACTGAATATACATTGAAAAGGATTTGCAAATCATTGTATTCTGTTTTCATTTACGATTTACACAACGTGCCAACTTCACTGGTTTTGGGTTTTGTACATATAGGTAACTGAGTGGATTGTCGTAGCATTAAAGCCGTAATTTGTTTATACAAGATTTTAGCTGCGTTTAAGCAATTACCCGTGCAATCAGACCTCAACACAGGATATTTTCAAGCCTACGAACCATTTATTCAACTATGATTTCTCTCTGACCCACCGGGAGGACAAGAAAACATTAAAACCCAACACAACAACAGCAAAAAATAAATCGGATTCGCTTACTTACAGACACCTGCCGACATGGCATCATGTGCCGCAGGAAGGGTAAGGCCAAACACGTAGAAATATGTACTAGGGTGCCCGTAAGCTTCTTACCAAAGCTCTGGATAAGATGGCCAAAGGAGTAAATGCAAGACTAATTCTGAGCCAACCAAAAATTCACAGAGCCTGTGTTGTTGACTTGGCCCAGTCCAATTTAGCCATTTAAGACCACACACACACACACACACACACACACACACACACACACACACACACACACACACACACACACACACACACACACACACACACACACACACACACACACACACACACACACACACACACACACACACACACACACACACACACACACACACACACACACACACACACACAAAGTGAATAGACTGAGAAGGCTGTGCTCCAGGTATCAACAAGGGACAGAGCGTTGAAACCCTTTATGCACACATAAACTCTTACAAGCACACACACACACACACATTCATACGTCTGCGGGAGAGCAGGCCGCTTATTACGACTTGGGAGATTTTAGCAGATTAAATCCACCAGCAATATAAGCCGCATCTTTATGGGCAGATAAAGAGCAGTGGAGTTACAGCCGCTGCAGCCTGACAGTAGCCAAGGTCATCTTTCATTATAACTGCCGGCAGCGGGAAGCCAATAACTAAAAGATATACCACACACACAGACACACACCTACTGTATAAACACACAGTACATACACTAACTGGGATTTTTAACATGAGCAGATTGAGGTTGTACGTTTCGGATAGAAATTCAGAACTATGAGTCACATGTTCTTAAAATATACTGTATGCAAGGACGTATAACCACCAGCTTTGACATTATGACCACCTGCACAATGTAATGAGATCCAGTACAAAAATGTAGCCTTTACAAAGATAATGATGTTCAGCTTTGACTGACACCATCATGGCTGACTGAACAGTGTGTTTAAAGGATTCTACAACTGTACTGCATCTACAGAAGGGTATCATTTTGATTGATCTCTTGTTGGTTTGACAGTCAATTAGCAGGCAAAAACTACAGAACTGTCCATCCGTTGATTAGTCCGTCTATCTTTCCATCTTTCCGTTAGTTTTTTTTCTGTTAGTTAATAGCATTACACAACAGACCAACCATCCGCAGGTCCATCTGTCCAGCGATTCATCCATCTTCGTATCAAGGGGCCTGTTACTGTTCTTTTGTTTTATTGTAAAACTGCAGAGGCACCCTTCCATTTGTTCTTCAAACTCTCTGCCGGACTGCCTATCCTTCCGACAACCTGTCTGTCCTTCCGATTAGGTGTCAGTCCGTCCGTAAGCCCGTCTATCCACTTGTCTGTTCCATTTGTCTGTCGACTGCTATTGTTTGATCGCAGTTTTTTGTGGATATGTTTGTTAGTTTGCAGGATTTTACAAGAACTAAACAACGGTTCCTTCATCCTTCAATCAGACTTTTAGTCCATCCGCCTGATTATGCATCTTTCCATCCATATGCCTAACCTGACTCTCGCCAGATCCTTGTAGTTCGCTGAGCTCCACACAAGGATCTGGGACTTCTCAATAGGAGGCGGGGCCTGGGGAAAAAAATCATTGTATGTGATTGGATAAACCACTTGTCCGTTATCTTGAATGACGTGCTACTTCAACCACTCACATCGAAATCAACCCGTGACGCTGGGAAATCCAAAACAGAACAGCCAACATATTGGATAACGACAGAGCAAAAATAATTAATTAATTAATTTAAATAATTAATATTCGATTGATTCGACAAAACAGTTGCAATAGCAGAATACAATGTCCGCACACGACTCCTTGCTGTGTGCCGCCGTTGTTGTTTGAATCAAACAGTCGCTTCGGCGCTACGTCACATCTATGAAATCCCGCCCGGCGATCCTGATTGGTTCATTCTATTTTGCTATCTTGAAGGAGTTTGCATTGCCCTCGATCCCAGATCCTTGTGTGGAGTTCAGCGAACTACAAGGATCTGGCGAGAGTCAGGTTACCATATGCCTGGATGTGTGACTATTTATTGGTCTGTCCATCCGACTCTTACTTATTCGTCCATATGTCAATTGATCAAGGATTAGCTATTCGACAGTTGTTTGTTGGCAGAAACTACCCAACTGGCTGAAATTCCACCTTTCTTTGTTTTTACTAAAGACGCAAATACATGTGCAGTACAGAGTTTTTTTGCCGATACCTGATCCAGCAAATGGCACCAACAGGACTGGAGTCGTTCAGCCGTGACCGAGGTCTGTGATTCACTGTGAGCTATTCCAAATGTCTTTGAAATAGAATTGTCAATACCGTTCATGTAAGATCCCATTATATTATGCCACAATGCCGTGCATAGTTGGTGTATAATAAATGTGCTTATCCATTTATAGAAAGATGACAGTGGCAGAATGTGTCAAACATAATCTGGGCGACGGTCATGCAGGTTCATGTTGGATGCACCAGCGAGCAAACCACAGCCAGGCATGCTTGATTGAGCACGACAAACACGTTTACACACACACGCACGACACACATATATGGCATCCGCACATAGAGCACAAGGAAGGAGGGCGCCAGCCACCACAAGCAGAGGAGCAGGGCACTGCACAAAGCACTGGGTCCCAGCAAACCTCTCAGGGGAACCATAAGTACACCACACCCAGTGGGACATATACTGAGTGACAGGTCAAGGAAGGAGCTAAAAAGGGTACGGGGGAGAGAGACCACGGAATGGTTGGACGAGCTGAGAGGTTTGACTGAGAATGGGGAGGCAGACTGGCGGGAGCGGGCAAACACGGTGGGCGTCACTCACTGGGTGTCGCTTTGGGACGTCATAGACCCCTTCCTTCTGTTGACTGGTGGGAACCTACACAGCCGGCCAAGAATTCAGAGCACAGCCAAGACAGACTGTTACCTCCAGGTCAACCGAAAAATGACACAAAACATCTTGAGGCGCCAGTTTTTTGTATGTAAATGTCTATCATACTGTATTCTGACGCATACATTTAGATCAGGGGTGTCCGAAGTGTGGCCCGGGGGCCATTTGCGGCCCACGCCTTTTACAAACACTAATTAAAAAAAAGAAAAACAAACACGTACCGAGAAAAAGTTACAATGTTGACACTAATAACACTGTCACGGCTGGTTACACCAGGCCATGTCTTTATGTTGGGTTTTGTTAGTGTTCCTGTACTGTGCTTTTATTTTGGCGGCTTTTCCGGTTTTGATGATGTTATCTAATCTCTGTTCACTGGAAACCATAGACGATCCTTTTGATGCTAAGCGCGACTACACTCGTACTTTGTGGACGCCGTCCGCTCCACATTTCCTGTAAGTATTTTGCATTTTGTTTTGTTTTCGTCATAGCCTGTCTGGTCAGAGCACTTCCCCGTTGCTCTCGCTTTTTGTTCGTTTACCAACGCTTGACAAACACAAAGCCGCCATGCAGGCTGTTTCTTTCTTTAAAGCTGTCATTGCTCCAAAAATAATAATGTGTCAAAATCAATGGTGTAATGCAGTGGTTCTCAACCTTTTTTCAGTGATGTACCCCCCTGTGAAATTTTTTAAAATTCAAGTACCCCCTAATCAGAGCAAAGCATTTTTGGTTGAAAAAAAGAGAAAGAAGTAAAATACAGCACTATGTCATCAGTTTCTGATTTATTAAATTGTAATATTGCTCATTTGCACTGGTCTTTCTTGAACTATTTGGGAAAAAAAGATACAAAAATAACTAAAAACTTTTTGAAAAATAAACAAGTGATTCAATTAAAAATAAAGATTTCTACACATAGAAGTAATCATCAACTTAAAGTGCCCTCTTTGGGGATTGTAATAGAGATCCATCTGGATTCATGAACTTCATTCTAAACATTTCTTCACAAAAAAAGAAATCTTTAACATCAATATTTATGGAACATGTCCACAAAAAATCTAGCTGTCAACACTGAATATTGCATTGTTGCATTTCTTTTCACAGTTCTTATTGACAGACATTTTAGTGAGGGTCAAACCATTATGGCATGGAGGAAACTCTGGGTTTATGGTAATGACATGAATAGCCTACTTGATGTGATGTTCAGTTTATGAACTTACATTCATATTTTGTTGAAGTATTATTCAATAAATATATTTATAAAGGATTTTTGAATTGTTGCTATTTTTAGAATATTTAAAAAAAATCTCACATACCCCTTGGCATACCCCCATTTCAGAACCGCTGGTGTAATGAATTATTGACCTATTCAAGGCATCAATTACTTTACATTTGAAATATTTTTTTGGGGGAAATAATGCATATTTTGTTTGTTTGCCATATAAAAACATGTTTTTTTCTATAAAAAGGGTATAAAACAAAAACAAAATCAGAATTAATTTTAAAAACGTATAGATAACTGACAGATCTGAAGTTGATCAAGGATTTAAGCATTGCAATTAAATGAAAATGTACAAAATATTTTTAACACTTTTATGAGTGGGCCCTTTTGGATCCCTGAATATTTTAGTGGGACTTTTAATTTTTTTTAAACAGTCATAATTGCTGTAAAAATGTAAATTAATTAAAAACAATGTTGTTTTAAATTGATGATCTACTTAAATGCTGATTAATTCATGTTAAATATTCCACTTTCCACAAATGTGTTAAGGGGAAATATTGCATATTTTGTGTTTTGCCCCCCAAAAAACAACAGGGTTTTGACTAAAAAGCCATAAAACATTTAAGAAATAAAATAATAATAACTATATATATTAACAGATATACCTGAAGTTGTTCTAAATATTAAATTATTGGTAATAAAATAAATAAATAAATAATATATGACTTATTTTTTTTAATTTTTGTGACTGAGACCCATCTGGGTCCCCAAGACCAAACTTGAGGGGAGCCCTCTAAAGGTTAAAAACATATTTATTGTAGTGTGCAAACTCTCAGTGGAAAAAGTTGGGGCTTTAGAAGAAACCAGTGATGGGCGTAAATCATTCAGACCCACCTAGTTTGCTGCCTAAATAGGCAGCTAAAGAAGTCATACAATATTTTGTAAAGCTACCAATGACATAATTGACAAAGAGGACCATCTTGAACAAAATCAACATTTGTTCCAATATAAATAATAATAATAAATAATACATTGAAAACTCTCTCTTAACGGCCAGTGGAAGAAGTACGCAGTTCGAACGACTTTAAGAGTCAAGGTTTGGTAGACGACCATTTTTAACTCGATTACCGTGCAAGCTGCAAGACAGTCTAGTGGAAAATGGATGGAGTGAGAGGCTCCTAAGGCTTGAAAAGTTAACATATCACCAGGTCTGCAAAATATTAACATCCACAGTGTTCCTTTATTTGGTGCAGTTGCTTTGTCCATTTATATTTGAGGACGTTTTGCTCTGCATTTTATGGGAATATAATTTCCCGACCTAACTTTTGAACATTTTAGGATTTCTCAACCCTTAAAATACAGAAGAACCTTGATATATGAACCTCTCATCGTACAAATTTTTTTGATTAACAAGCCACTGACCAAATACAAATATGATTTGATCTACGAACCTCGTCTCCGTGTACGAACATTTAATCTACCCATTGTGTGCCTGCCGTTTTGTTTAGTCCCTGCTTTTCCGTTCTGCCCTGGCCTTGAAACTGGGCCGCGTGCTAGCTATTGAGTTAAAAGTCCGGACTATCAACACAATAGTCAGCGTTGACCTTGACGTTGTCAGGGAGTGAGGTTTACCCACGTACACAGGGCCTAGCCACTGGTTGGCCTCCACAAGTGCACTAGTGTGTGCATTTTGGCTACAAATGAGTACAGTTTGTTGTTTTGACTTTGTTATTTAATAAAAAGTTGATCCATCACCACCTTGTTATGCTTGTTTGATATACAGTATTGTACAGCACTTGATATTGTGCACAAATGTTATGAAAATATTGACTTTTGTCGACGCTGGGACTCATTATTCATGTTTATATTGTTTTTTTGGCGAAATTTGCTTAAATATACCCAACTTTTTCTTAACAACCCCTGTTCAAGTACCAAAACCAATTAAGTCCATGAATCGAGATTCCACTGTAGTTCAATTATGATCATAAACAGTTATTAGTCGTTAAATGAAGCCCAATTTCATCCACCAAAGAACTTTGGTTAAATGCCCATCCCGGATTTGGGAGTCAATCACTTTTGTGTGTGTGTGAAATAATCAGAATTAAAATCTGGAGAGTGAGACCTCATCTCGGAGGCTAATCAGTCGACTGTCTCTATGAATGTGGCCTTGATTAAGGCTGCGTTTGACATGTAATAACTCAGTGTCACGCATATGATGACATGCAATATTTATATGTCTCGCACAGTGAAAAATTTGACAGCTGGAACAATGAGCGCAGATAGCAAACCGCGATATGTGTGAATTTGCGACGTTAGGCGTGTTCCTATCAGGGTAACGTAAGTAAACAGAAGGGTAATAATAATATCAAGTAAGAAAACAAAATTATGCTTGTGTAATGCTGCATTACGTCAGGGGTCTCAAGCTCGCGGCCCTCGTTTTAACTTCATAAGTCAGTGCAGAGGTGTAAAACTCAAGGTCTGGGGACCAGATCTGGCCCGCCACATCATTTTATATGGCCTGCAAAAGCCTAGAAATAAGTAATTTACCATCTATCGCCATTTTGACAGAAAAACTTACATATACACAATGTAAACTTTTAAACTATTATATTATCTAATAATGCAAAAAACATTAGATTATCATAAATTCCAAATGTTTGTGTTACGTTGCAAATAAAAACTGAAATACTTGCTTGACTTATGATTTCAAAGCAAGTTATCCGTCAAATTGTACACTGCAAAAATGAAAGTAGAATTTACAGTAAAAACTCTTGGCTCTGTTGCCAGAACTTTACTGTAAACAAAACAGCGGTACTGTTGAAAAACGACAACAGTAGATTTTACGGTAAAAAAAACAAACAAACTGTCAGCTGAGTAGGCAGAATTTTACCACAAAAAACAGTGGCACAATTTTTATGTTTACATTAATAAGCCGGAAAAATTCTGACGACAAAGAAGACCGTTTTTAATCGCAAAATATACCAACTTTTTTTTCTACAGTGTACGTAAATATATATATATATATATATATATATATATATATATATATATATATATATATATATATATATATATATATATATATATATATATATATATATACATATATATGTATATATATACATATATATATATATATACATATATATATATATATATACATATATATATATATATATATATATATATATATATATATATATAAGTATATGTATATATATACATATATATATATATATATATATATATATATATATATACATATATATATATATATGTATATATACATATATATATATATATATATATATATATATATATATATATATATATATATATATATATATATATATATATATATATATATATATATATATACATACTACCGTTCAAAAGTTTGGGGTCACATTAAAATGTCCTTATTTTTCAATGAAGATAACTTTAAACTAGTCTTAACTTTAAAGAAGTACACTCTATACATTGCTAATGTGGTAAATGACTATTCTAGCTGCAAATGTCTGGTTTTTGGTGCAATATCTACATAGGTGTATAGAGGCCCATTTCCAGAAACTATCACTCCAGTGTTCTAATGGTACAATGTGTTTGCTCATTGGCTCAGAAGGCTAATTGATGATTAGAAAACCTTTGTGCAATCATGTTCACACATCTGAAAACAGTTTAGCTCGTTACAGAAGCTATAAAACTGACCTTCCTTTGAGCAGATTGAGTTTCTGGAGCATCACATTTGTGGGGTCAATTAAACGCTCAAAATGGCCAGAAAAAGAGAACTTTCATCTGAAACGCGACAGTCTATTCTTGTTCTTAGAAATGAAGGCTATTCCACAAAATTGTTTGGGTGACCCCAAACTTTTGAACGGTAGTGTATATATATATATATATATATATATATATATATATATATATATATATATATATATATATATATATATATATATATATATATATATATTTATTTATATATATATAATCAAATTCATAGGCAATTGTGTAACAATATCATTAAGCGATTTCTCATACATTATTATTCATATATTATTCACTGTTACATAACTGCGATGTGGCCCTCAGTGAAAAGGAGTTTCACAGCCCTAGTTCAGTGTAATTGCGACCTGCACACTCTGGGTTCAGTTCAGTTCAGTTTCAGTTTATTTCGAACATGCATACCATACAATGTAATGCATCACCTATTTCCAGTTGTTTCATTACAGCACGTCCGAAAAGGAGTAGGAAGAAGCTGGGCTTATTTATTCCTACCCCAATTTTATCCCATTTCCTTGTTCTCTGTAACAGAACGGTGAAAAAATAAATAATAAATAAATAATATACCATAGTAAGTAAACAAATATTAAATATACAAATAATCTTTATCGAAAAAAAACCTACCAAAAAAAACAATACAACAAAAAATAAAAATAAAAAAAGGGTTCAAGATGTTCATTATAATTATTGTTCTGTGTACTTTGTGAACACTTGTAGTTTGAACAGTCTCTTAAACTGAATCATATCGGTGCTTTGTTTGATTTATTTGGTTAATCCGTTCCATAATTTTATTCCACATACTGATATGCTAAAGGTTTTAAGTGTTGTACAAGCATACAAATGTTTTGAATTAGTTTTTCCTCTAAGGTTATATGTCTCCTCTTTTGTTGAGAAGAATTGTTGTACATTCTTAGATAGCAGATTATAGTTTGCTTTGTGCATCAATTTAGCTGTTTGCAAATGCACCAAATCGTTGAATTTCAATATTTGTGATTCAATAAATAAAGGGTTTGTATGTTCTCTATATGGCTATTAGTTAAATATATTATAGCAGTATTGAATCCCCCTATAAAAAAAAACATCCAAACACAAAAATAACAGAATCTTCCTCTAAGCAAACATAAGTGTCTCTGACCATCTCCTGGGGAATTCAACAGTGTGGAAATAGACGATTTTTACATAAGATTTGACTTAATCACTTAAGGCATATCATAGCTGTGGGTCTCCATAGCTGCTGGTAGAAGCTGTTAACACATTGAGTCACAGGGTTCAGAAGTCAATACTTAGTACGGCCCAGCCTCACCCCCGACCCTATCTACCCCAGGTAAATTGAGTTTGAGACTCCTGCATTACATTAACCACTATAGATAAATCCTTATTGCCTCTAGAGCAGGGGTGTCAAACTCATTTCAGATCGGGGGCCACATGGAGAAAAATCTACTCCCAAGTGGGCCGGACTGGTGAAATCACGGCACGATAACTTAAAAATAAAGACAACTTCATATTGTTTTCTTTGTTTGAAAATAGAACAAGCACATTCTGAAATTGTACAAATTATAATGTTGTTAGGGTTTTTTTTTTACAATTAGCTGTTGCGGTTAATAGTATATATACTTTATTTGTCGTTGTTTATTATTTCTGAATAAATTATGTGATAATGTTCATCAGTCAACTCATTGGTGTTAATTTTCAATCTATCAAGATAAAAAAATATATATCAAAATCAAACTACAGGATGTTATTTATGTAGTTTGATCATTTTCCTCGACTGATGTACTAACATCATGTGGTTTATTTTGTACATATGTAGCATCATCTATAAAGATACGAATAATTGCTATTGCGACATCTAGTGGACATGTTTAGAACAGCTGTTTCATTTATTAAAACATTTCAGGTTCATTTTTATACTTAGCAAACTCATCCTGCGGGCCGGATAAAACCTGTTCGCGGGTCTGATCCGGCCCTCGGGCCGTACGTTTGACACCCCTCTTCTAGAATATTGAAGTGGTATAACCAACCAACCAACCTACTGTTTACACTACTTATCCTTTTATATAATGACATTTTTGAACCAAAAGAAAACGAATTATTTTAATGATCAACATTTTTTTTTACATTTAAAACACTTCCTTGAAGTCTACGTAAAACGTAATGGTGGGTATTTGGTCAAAATGTTGCATGGATTATGTTTCACAGACCGTTTTCAAGTCCCTTTCTGGGATGCGCCGTTTTGTGGGCGGTCTTATTTACGTGGCTCCACTTAGACAGCGTCTTCTTCCCGCCATCTTTGTTGTACTTCTTAGCACTTCCATAGCGAGACTACTGACAGATATAAGTTTGAATTAGGGTTGTACGGTATACCGGTATTAGTATATTACCGCGATACTAATAAATAATTTCCTACGATACAGTCTCTGAAACGTACTGGTCCGCCACCCTCCTGCGCCCGCGTCGAAGTCACGTCATGACATTGCTGGTTTACGAGCAGAGGAGCATTTTCGGCAGCGCACAATCACGGAGTGTTTACAAGCAGACACAGTGTGTAGACAGAAAAGGGAGAACGGACGCATTTTGGCTTAAAAACTAACAATAAAGGTGAAGTTATAACACTGAAACGCCCTCAGGAAGATGTGCTTCAAGACATGGCTAGCTAGCTAGCGGCTAACGTCCATCCGCCGTCGGCAGGGTTTTAGCTACTTCTAAATCACTAATCCTTGTCTCCATGGTGACAAATAAAGTACGTTTCTACAAGTATCATCCCTGCAGGACGAGGAATAGCTAAACATGCTTCACTACACACCGTAGCTCACCGGCGTCAAAATGTAAACAAACGCCATTGGTGGATCTACACCTGACATCCACTGTAATGATACCAAGTACAAGCACGTCTCGAGTCGATACTACTATGATTACGTCAATATTTTTTGGCATCACAACATCTTCTTTCGTTTTAAAAAAAATGTATATTATGTTTATAAAGTCAGGAAATATGTCCCTGGACACATGAGGACTTTGAATATGACCAATGTATGATCCTGTAACTACTTTATATCGGATTGATACCCAAATTTTTGGTATCATCCAAAACTAATGTAAAGTATCAGACAATAGAAGAATAAGTTTATGATTATTACATTTGAAGTGTAGATAGAACATGTTGAAACAGGAAGTAAGCAGATATTAACAGTAAATGAACAAGTAGATTAATAATTACTTTTCTACCACTTGTCCTTAATAATGTTGACAAAATAATAAAATTATAAATGACACAATATGTTACTGCATATGTCAGCAGACTAATTAGGAGCCTTTGTTTGTTTACTTACTACTAAAAGACAAGTTGTCTAGTATGTTCACTATTTTATTTAAGGACTTAACTGCAATAAGAAACATATGTTTAATGTACCCTAAGATTTTTTTGTTAAAATAAAGCCAATAATGCTATTTTATTGTGGTGCCCTTTATTTAGAAAAGTACTGAAATAATAAAATATTGGTATCCTTACAACACTAGTTCGAACTATATGCTACTTTGTATTAGAAATGGCAATAGTGGAGGATGCATGTGCATGTATGAGCCAGTCTGCCCCACAACAAGAGGATGGAGAAAAATAAGGAGATTGTTGACTACAGTGCAGACTACAATGGCGGATTCGTGCAAAGCCCTTTGGGTAAATTTAAACCATACATGGAGAATCCACAGATGGGAAAATTACAAATGTTTAGCTTCCTGGAAGTATGAAGGCAGGTAAGATTGTTTTATAAATATCTCTGCAATAAACGTGTCATTTTGAGATATTCAACACTCCACTGCCATCTGGCGACTAAAGTGGATAGTGCATCCCCTAATTTGTCACGTTTCATGTGTCAGGTAAATATATCGGGACTTATGCAGACCCAAATACACAACAGCAGGTACCAATAGGTAAGAAACGTTGGCTTTGCATCTTTATTTCAAAGGCATTTGAAAAATAATATCCGCAATGAATATTAGACCAACTTTATTTTGCTTGGACAAAATGAAAGCATTAGTAAGTACTTGCAAAATATATTTTATTCGGGTTGATATTATAAAGCGAGCTGCAAAAGCTGCTTAAAAAAAATACTTGGAGCAAATCCAAAGTTTCTGATGCTGTAGGAGGACGACCATGGAGACTAGGGATGATGTTTGATAAGAAAGTATCGAGTTTGAGCCTATTATCGAATCCTCTTATCGAACCGATTCCTTATCGATTCTCTTATCGAGTCCAGATAGGTTGTTGTATATGGAAAAAAACACACAATATTTGGTTTAACAAATCACTTCACATTCTCTACTGCTCGCTACTATAGTGTTACCATAACTGAGTTATTGTGCAGAAATGTGGGGAAATAACTACAAATGTGCGCTAAATTCGTTAACCGTGTTACAAAAAAGATTAATTAGACTGATACATAATGTTGGACATAGAGAACATACAAACGCTTTATTTATTGAGTCAAAAATATTAAAGTTCGATGATTTGGTAAAATTGCAAACAGCTAAAATGATGTGGAATTAAATGATGGAATGGATTAAGTAAAGAAGTTAAACATTGTACTGCAGTGTTTTCCACACATTCATTTATTTGTGGCGGCCCACCACGAAAGAATTAAGGCCGCGACAAATTTTTTTTTTGTTTTTTTTTTTTGTTGTTGTCCGGTCCAGCTTTTCAGGCAAATCATATAGTTGATGTAGATGCCCATATTGTAGGATCAAGATTTTTGGAGCTCTTTGTTCAGTGGATCAGATGTTTGATGAAGCTTTGTGTCTATCTACCACCACTACTGTTTTCTGTTTATTTGTTAAAGACTGTGGCAGGACACCTCTGCCTCTGTTTCACTTTATGTTGCTGGTAAATAATATGGTTGTAGTAGTAGGCTAAAGTTAAATTTTTTAGTATGCACTAATTAAAGGGGCAGAGCTTTAAGAGACATTTTAGCTTTTATATTTTTATAAGATGTATTTTTTGTAAGAACCACAATTAATAAATATATTTCAGTGAATAACTTATTGTTCAAATCTGTATATAAATATGTTCATAAAGTGTTGTAATTATATTGTAAAATGGATGAATGGATGGATGGACGTTTAAAACAAAACTGTTATTATTAATTAGTAAGTATACATTTTTTGAGCCTTTTTAGAGAAAATCATATCATTGTAGTAAATTATGCAAATTACTCGATGATGTCATGGTGACCACGCCCATAGCCACGCCCCCACCGCCACAGGTATCTTGGCAGTTTATGGGAAACACTGTACTGATATGATCCACTTTAAGAGGTTGTTCAAATGAATAGTGCTTACAAAGTACAAAGAAGAATTAAAGCTGCAAGCAGCATTGGTCGGGTCCGCCTTCTGGCAGGTGCTAGTCCTAGGTGTCCAATACTTTTGTCCAGTGGTAGTCCTGAGTGAGACCTACATAGAGGTTTTTGTTTCGTGTCTCTACGATATTGGTACTGGGAGTTAGAGGAAGTTGTGTCTGAGTTCACATTGTCATTATAGGCTATTGTGTGTATTGAGGCCAAAGAAGGTCTAATTGCATTTTCGTTGTCATTTTTGGCACCGTAGCAACTTTAGTGCTGCGGGTCTTTGAAGGCTCGTAAAATCAAAACGGTAGCACTAATCACCACTCGTTCGTCAACTTTTAATCAGAAGGGTTCAATGTCTCTCCTGTAGCAGTTTGAAGCCGAAACGACAAACGCGCTCAGAGGAGATAATGTTTGATGTTTGGTACAAAAATGTTGTTTTGAAATGGAGATAACAAACTTCCTGTTGATTTTTGCTGAAGGGTGTCAATGTATGAAATGTAGGTCTAAATGAGACCTACGTAGAGGTATTTTTTTCATGTCTCTACGACGTTCCTACCGGAAGTTACAAGCAGTTTTGTCAGAGTTTTCCTCTGAGGAGCAGTTTTTTGTCAGTTTTTTCCAAAAATTATGTAGAGCACAATTTTGAGTTTTGGGGTTCGTTTTTTTTTTTAGATCTTAAATCCCAACTGTCCCAATGTGTGTGAGAAGTTTGGTGAGTTTTGAAGTATTTTAAGGGGGTCAAATTAGAGGTCAAAGACGTAAAAAACAGTGTTTTTAGTAAATTTTGGTCTAAAATGGGAAATTGCCAACTTCCTGTTGGTTTTTGCCCGAAGAAGTGAAATTATGAATTGTAGGTCTAAGTGAGACCTACATACTGGTTTTTGTTTCATGTCTCTACGACCTTCCTAGTGGGAGTTAGCGTAGGTTGTCTTCCTAGGGGGCGCTAGAGCGCAATTGTGATTTTTTGGGTTAGGTTTTTTGATTATGTGGTCTGGACTTCTTTTCCAATGTGTGGAAAAAATTTGGTGAGTTTTGAAGCATGTTAAGGGGGGCGAAGTAGTGCGCGACGGTGCGGAAGGAGAATAATAATAATAATTAAAGCTGCAAGCAGCATTGGTCGGGTCCGCCTTCTGGCAGGTGCTAGTCCTAGGTGTCCAATACTTTAGTCCAGTGGTAGTCCTGAGTGAGACCTACATAGAGGTTTTTGTTTCGTGTCTCTACGATATTGGTACTGGGAGTTAGAGGAAGTTGTGTCTGAGTTCACATTGTCATTATAGGCTATTGTGTGTATTGAGGCCAAAGAAGGTCTAATCGCAGTTTCGTTGTCATTTTTGGCACCGTAGCAGCATCAGTGCTGCGGGTCTTTGAAGGCGCGTAAAATCAAAACGGTAGCACTAATCACCACACTTTCGTCAACTTTTAATCAGAAGGGTTCAATCTCTCTCCTGTAGCAGTTTGAAGCCGAAACGACAAACGCGCTCAGAGGAGATAATGTTTGATGTTTGGTGACCGTTTGGTACAAAAATGTTGTTTTGAAATGGAGATAACAAACTTCCTGTTGATTTTTGCTGAAGGGTGTCAATCTATGAAATGTAGGTCTAGGCGAGACCTACATTAGAGCTATTGGTTTCATGTCTCTACGACGTTCCTACCGGAAGTTACAAGCAGTTTTGTCAGATTTTTCCTCTGAGGAGCAGTTTTTTCTCTGTTTTTTCCAAAAAATTATGTAGAGCACAATTTTGAGTTTTGGGATTCGGTTTTTTTTTTAGATCGCAGTTTCCCGCAGTCCCGATGTGTGTGCGAATTTTGGTGAGTTTTGAAGTATTTTAAGGGGGTCAAATTACAGCTCAAAAATCAAAAATGAGTGTTTTTAGTCATTTTTTGTCTTGAAGGGGAAATTGCCAACTTCCTGTTGGTTTTCGCCCGAAGAAGTAAAATTATGAATTGTAGGTCTAACTGAGACCTACATACAGGTTTTTGTTTCATGTCTCTACGACCTTCCTAGTGGGAGTTAGAGGCAGATTTCTACCTAGGGGGCGCTAGAGTGCAATTGTGATTTTTTGGGTTTGGGTTTTTTACTAAAGTGGGCTCTACCCGAGTTTGGATGTGTGTAAAAAATTTGGTGAGTTTTGAAGCATGTTAAGGGGGGCAAAGTAGTGCGCGACGGTGCGGAATAATAATAATAAAGAATAATTAAAGCTGCAAGCAGCATTGGTCGGGTCCGCCTTCTGGCAGGTGCTAGTCCTAGGTGTCCAATACTTTTGTCCAGTGGTAGTCCTGAGTGAGACCTACATAGAGGTTTTTGTTTCGTGTCTCTACGATATTGGTACTGGGAGTTAGAGGAAGTTGTGTCTGAGTTCACATTGTCATTATAGGCTATTGTGTGTATTGAGGCCAAAGAAGGTCTAATCGCAGTTTCGTTGTCATTTTTGGCACCGTAGCAGCATCAGTGCTGCGGGTCTTTGAAGGCTCGTAAAATCAAAACGGTAGCACTTAATCATTATCCGTACACAACTTTTAATCAGAAGGGTTCAATCTCTCTCCTGTAGCAGTTTGAAGCCGAAACGACAAACGCGCTCAGAGGAGATAATGTTTGATGTTTGGTGACCGTTTGGTACAAAAATGTTGTTTTGAAATGGAGATAACAAACTTCCTGTTGATTTTTGCTGAAGGGTGTCAATCTATGAAATGTAGGTCTAGGCGAGACCTACATTAGAGGTATTGGTTTCATGTCTCTACGACGTTCCTACCGGAAGTTACAAGCAGTTTTGTCAGATTTTTCCTCTGAGGAGCAGTTTTTTCTCTGTTTTTTCCAAAAAATTATGTAGAGCACAATTTTGAGTTTTGGGATTCGGTTTTTTTTTTAGATCGCAGTTTCCCGCAGTCCCGATGTGTGTGCGAATTTTGGTGAGTTTTGAAGTATTTTAAGGGGGTCAAATTACAGCTCAAAAATCAAAAATGAGTGTTTTTAGTCATTTTTTGTCTTGAAGGGGAAATTGCCAACTTCCTGTTGGTTTTCGCCCGAAGAAGTAAAATTATGAATTGTAGGTCTAACTGAGACCTACATACAGGTTTTGGTTTCATGTCTCTACGACCTTCCTAGTGGGAGTTATAGGCAGTTTTCTACCTAGGGGGCGCTAGAGAGCAAGTGTATTTTTTTGGGTTTGGTTTTTTGACTAAAGTCTGCTGGCACACTTTTTGGATGTGTGTAAAAAATTTGGTGAGTTTTGAAGCATGTTAAGGGGGGCGTAGTAGTGCGCAAAGCTGCGGAATAATAATAATAAAGAATAATTAAAGCTGCAAGCAGCATTGGTCGGGTCCGCCTTCTGGCAGGTGCTAGTCCTAGGTGTCCAATACTTTTGTCCAGTGGTAGTCCTGAGTGAGACCTACATAGAGGTTTTTGTTTCGTGTCTCTACGATATTGGTACTGGGAGTTAGAGGAAGTTGTGTCTGAGTTCACATTGTCATTATAGGCTATTGTGTGTATTGAAGCCAAAGAAGGTCTAATCGCAGTTTCGTTGTCATTTTTGGCACCGGAGCAGCATCAGTGCTGCGGGTCTTTGAAGGCTCGTAAAATCAAAACGGTAGCACTAAATAAAACGCCGTCGTCAACTTTTAATCAGAAGGGTTCAATCTCTCTCCTGTAGCAGTTTGAAGCCGAAACGACAAACGCGCTCAGAGGAGATAATGTTTGATGTTTGGTGACCGTTTGGTACAAAAATGTTGTTTTGAAATGGAGATAACAAACTTCCTGTTGATTTTTGCTGAAGGGTGTCAATGTATGAAATGTAGGTCTAAATGAGACCTACGTAGAGGTATTTGTTTCATGTCTCTACGACGTTCCTACCGGAAGTTATAAGCAGTTTTGTCTGAGTTTTCCTCTAAAAAGCATTTTTTTCTCTGTTTTATTAAAAAATTGCTCTAGAGCACAATTTTGAGTTTCGGGGTTCGGTTTTTTTTTGAGATCGCAATTTCTACCAGTCCCAATGTGTGTGCGAAGTTTGGTGAGTTTTGAAGTATTTTAAGGGGGTCAAATTAGAGGTCAAAGATGTAAAAAACAGTGTTTTTAGTACATTTTTGTCAAAAAAGGTAAATTGCCAATTTCCTGTTGATTTTCGCCCGAGAATGTGTCATTATGAGTTGTAGGTCTAGAGCAGACCTACATACAGGTTTTTGTTTCATGTCTCTACGACCTTCCTAGTGGGAGTTAGAGGCAGTCTGTTTTTTTTTTTTCCTAGGGGGCGCTAGAGCTCAATTTTGTGTTTTGGGGTTAGGTTTTTATATTAAAGTCTGCTGGCACACTTTTTGGATGTGTGTAAAAAATTTGGTGAGTTTTGAAGTATGTTAAGGGGGTCTAAGTAGTGCGCAAAGCTGCGGAATAATAATAATAATAATAAAGAATAATAATAAAACCTTACAAATTCAATAGGGTCCTTTCGTCCCATTGCAAAAGGACTCCCTTTGGGATTCCTTTTGAAAAGGTCCTGTGCGGACCCTAATAATAAAGAATAATAATAAAACCTTACAAATTCAATAGGGTCCTTTCGTCCCATTGCAAAAGGACTCCCTTTGGGATTCCTTTTGAAAAGGTCCTGTGCGGACCCTAATAAAACCTTACAAATACAATAGGTTCCTTTGTAACCAGTACAAAGGACTCCCTGAGGGAGTCCTTTGTACAGGGTACAGGGCGGACCCTAATAAAACCTTACAATTTCAATAGGGTCCTTTCGTCCCATTGCAAAAGGACTCCCTTTGGGATTCCTTTTGAAAAGGTCCTGTGCGGACCCTAATTATGAGAAATACTTACAAACCTTATTGAAAATAAGATATTCTTCATCTCAGTATATTAATAATGACTGAATTAATTAATTACATATTACAAAACTGTTGTATATACTAATTCACAGATATTTTATTATAAAAAGGTCAGTAAATGATGTATATATTTGTCGGATCATGTTTTGTTTAGTTATGTTCTGTTAGTTTTGGACTTCCTTAGTTGTTTTGTGCACTTCGGGGGTTTGTTTTAGTCACCATGGTTACTTATGATTTTCACCTGCCTTGTACGCGCACCTGTTGCTCATCAGACACTCTATTTAAAGGCCTACTGAAATGATTTTTTTTTATTTAAACGGGGATAGCAGATCCATTCTATGTGTCATACTTGATCATTTCGCGATATTGCCATATTTTTGCTGAAAGGATTTAGTATAGAACAACGATGATAAAGTTTGCAACTTTTGGTCTCTGATAAAAAAAGCCTTGCCCCTACCGGAAGTAGCGTGACATAATCAGTTGTTCACCTCCTCATATTTTCCTATTGTTTTCAACGCAGCTAGAGCGATTCGTACCGAGAAAGCGACGATTACCCCATTAATTTGAGCGAGGATGAAAGATTCGTGGATGAGGAACGTTAAAGTGACGGACTAGAATGCAGTGAAAGACATATCTTTTTTTGCTCTGACCGTAACTTAGGTACAAGCTGGCTCATTGGATTGCACACTCTCTCCTTTTTCTATTGTGGATCACGGATTTGTGAATAAAGAACCAACTCTTTTTCTTTACTATAGTGGTCTCGATAACGGGTACCGGTTCTCAAAAAGGGATTCGAATCCGAGGACTCGGTTCTTTTCTTATCGAACAACCGGGAAAATCGGTTTCGAGCATCATCTCTACTCATCACGTCATGCAACTCCACATATCAGTAGTAATGAGCGAAAACAACCACAAAAATCTCCAAAGTTTGGGTTTGAAACGTTTGGTTGAATTATTTTGAAGGCGATATTAGGACGGAAGCACGGTTAGAGTGTGTGGAATTATGCGCGGCGTTCCCTGTGCGGATGTTTCCTGATGGGAGTGTGTTGCTGAATCAATTTGGCGCAGTCTGTCCCTTTTTATTTCAGTGCCTTGTTTACTTCCTTCATGTGTTTATTTCCAGAAGCAGCCATCTTTATTCATACATTAGCTCCTCTGTGGCTGCAGGCTGCCTCACGTGTTTTATGGCTAATGTGGGTGTGTGTGTGCTCTTATTTTCAATCCATTTTATTTAAAGATCAAACGAGAGTCTGGTGATTAATCTTTCTTTCCTTGGCTTTTCTTTCATCTCCCGCGGAAGAGAGGGGAGGGGAGAACGAGGAGGGGGTCCCCGCCCTCCGCACGGGCCAGGAATAACCTCTGCACTTGTTCATCCACCTCCACCTTCCTTTATTTTGCCCCTCGGAGGTCTACTCACGCCGCTAAAGGACCCGCTTGTTGTCAAATGGCGGCTACTTGTTTGCCTTTGATTCCCAACGTCTCCTTTAAGAAAGGATTTTTTTCCCCAAAAAATCTAGGGTGTCTGCCTGGACCGTTTTGAAATATTTTGAAGACACTTAAACTAATCCAAAAAAAAAAAAAAAAATTTAAACGGGAAAAAAAAACCTTCAAATGCGGTTCTTGTAAATTATTCGGGTCAATATATACATATTGACCCGAATAATTTTTTTTAACATTTTGAAAAAAACATTTTTAAACGGGAAAAAAAAATCTTCAAATGCGGTTATTGTAAATTATTCGGGTCAATATTGACCCGAATAATTTACAATAACCGCATTTGAAGGGTTTTTTTTCCCGTTTTAAATTTATTTTTTTAATTTTTTTATAAACACAACAAACAAAAAAAAACAATAACCTTTTGAAAAAATATTTGAAAACTAACTAAAAAAATCAGGTAGATCAGTGATTCTCAAACTGTGATACGGGCTCCATCTAGTGGTACACTAAATAATCACTTGGTTAAAGTACAGTGTTTTATTTTCCTATATACAAACACAATGTAACTGTTCAAACTGTGTGGCCAAAAGTTTTAAATATACTTGTTAAATAAAACCGCTGCCTTGTTGTTAATGAATATCTAGGCCTACTACGCTACTGTATTTTAATGATGGTCATTTAGATGGTACTTGCAGAGCCAAGTGTTTTCAGAGGATGCCCAGGGAAGGGCTCGCTTCCCTGGGGTTAAAGGGCTGCTACTTGTTTGCCTTTGATTCCTAACGTCTCCTTTATGTGCTCAAGAAAGGATTTTTCCAGAAAAATATAAGGTTTCCTGCCTGGACCGTTTTAAAATATTTTAAAGACACTAAAAATAATCCAATGTAAATACATACTGACCTGAATAATTTACAATATCCGCATTTGAAGGTTGTTGTTTTTTCCGCTTTAAAATTTGTTTTAATAAACCCAACAAACAAAACAACAATAACCTTTTGAAATTGTTTTTTGAAAACTAACACAAAAAAAAATTAGGTAGATCAGTGATTCTCAAACTGTGATACGGGCTCCATCTAGTGGTACACTAAATAATCACATGGTTAAAGTACAGTGTTTTATTTTCCTATATTCAAACACAGTGTTACTGTTCAAACTGTGTGGCCAAAAGTTGTAAATATACTTGTTAAATAAAACCGCTGCCTTGTTGTTAATGAATATCTAGGCCTACTACGCTACTGTATTTTAATGTTGGTCATTTAGATGGTACTTGGAGAGCCAAGTGTATTCCAAAGGGCGCACAGGGAAGGGCTCGCTTCCCTGGGGTTAAAGGGCGGCTACTTGTTTGCCTTTGATTCCTAACGTCTCCTTTATGTGCTCACGAAAGGATTTTCCCCCCCCAAAAAATCTATGGTGCCTTCCTGGACCGTTTTGAAATATTTTAAAGACACTAAAACTAATCCAATGTAAATACAAATTGACCCGAATAATTTACAATATCCACATTTGAATTTTTTTTTTCGCTTTAAAAAGTGTTTTTTTTATAAACACTACAAATGAAAAAACAATAACCCCTTTTGAAAAAAATAGTTGAAAACTAAAGAAAGAAAAAAAGTTAAAAAAAATCAGGTAGATCAGTGATACGGGCTCCATCTAGTGCGAGGGTCAGCAACCCGCGGCTCTTTAGTGCCACCCTAGTTAAAGTTAAAGTACCCATGATTGTCACACACACACTAGGTGTGGCGAAATTATTCTCTGCATTTGACCCATCACCCTTGATCACCCCCTGGGAGGTGAGGGGAGCAGTGGGCAGCAGCGGTGGCCGCGCCCGGGAATCATGGTGATTTAACCCCCAATTCCAACCCTTGATGCTGAGTGCCAAGCAGGGAGGTAATGGGTCAGTACTCCCTGGAGCATTTTTAAAAAAGGATTGAAAATGGAAAAAGATGGGGGGGAAATTATTTTTTTTGTTTTACTATGTTTTTTGTTTGACAAAAATGACACAAACCTTCCCAATTGTTAGAAAGCCCACTGTTTAATATGTTTGTGTGTATGCTTCACTGATGACAGTATTTGGTGAACATCATTTAGTCCTACTAATTTCGGCGGTCCTTGAACTCACCATAGTGTGGACTGCGACGCAACAGTTTGATTACATGTAAAATCTTCCACTCCTTCTTTGTCTCATTTTGTCCACCAAACGTTTTATACTGTGCGTGAATGCACAAAGGTGCGCTTTGTTTATGTTATTGACTTGTTGGAGTGCTAATCAGGCATATTTGGTCACTGCACGACTGCAAGCTAATCAATGCTAACATGCTATTTAGGCTAGCTGTATGTACACATTGCATCATTATGCCTCATGTGTAGGTATATTTGAGCTAATTTAATATCCTTTACTTTAATCCTCTTTGTATATAATTTAGTTTTGCATGGCACATTATCTGTATGTAATATTGGCTGCATTTCAGATAGTTGTTTGTGTGCCTTGTTGTTCCAGACCACAGCAAACATTACCTAGCTTGCCAAAGATTGTAATGAATCTATTTTCCTTTAACTTGGACACACACATCTATACCTTTGGCCATTAAAAGCCAGTTATTTCCAGGAGTTATCTCACCTTTGATTTACTAATGGTTTCTAATGTTGTAAAAATGTGTAAAATAAATATTATATTTCAACATTTCTGTCAACGAAGGTTTGCGTCAGCCTGCGACACATATCATTTTGATAGTAGGCTATTAAAGCTAATATAGACACTTACATCATGCATTTCCTTCATTATAAGACTTATATACAGCTTTTCATTTTTTGCGGCTCCAGACAGATTTGTTTTTTTTGTGTTTTTGGTTCAATATGGCTCTTTCAACCTTTTGGGTTGCTGACCCCTGATCTAGTGGTACACTAAATAATCACATGGTTAAAGTACAGTGTTTTATTTTCCTATATTCAAACACAATGTTAGTGTTCAAACTGTGTGGCCAAAAGTATTAAATATACTTGTGAAATAAAACCGCTGCCTTGTTGTTAATGAATATCTAGGCCTACTACGCTACTGTATTTTACTGTTGGTCATTATGGTGGTAATTGGAGAGCTAAGTGTTTTCTGAGGTGGTACTTGGTGAAAAAAGTTTGAGACCCACTGTGCTGGGTTGCGGTAAAATAATGATATATTTTAAGTTGACAGTTGTGTGAGTGACAGGAAGAAAGGCTTTGATTTGCTTGAAGAGAAGTCATCTTGGCGGAACGTGTTTGGTTTGCACATACGGTATAGCCTCCTAGAAGCCAGCGTCCTCTGCAGTGGACATGTTTGTGGCTTATAATGGCTATTTTTTCCAGATGTGTGTTTCTGACAAAACAAATGTCCACTGCAGTGGACGCTGGTTCTCAAAAAAAAATCCAAAAAAAAATCACTTGATTTTTTTATAATATAAGACATACTGTCTTATATTTGTGGCATAATGGTATATTTAACAAAAACAGCCAAGGTCTCCTTTTCTGTTATTGGTGACATTTTTGCTCATTTCAGCGTCCTGGACGTGTATAGGATCAATCAGGATGCTTTTCAGGACCGGATTATTTTGCGTTGTACCTTTAACCTATATACCTTTGCGCTTTATACACCTGTTTTCCATTTGTGCACGTCCCATCTGCACATCATTTGTTTATTACCTGTCTTTCCCTAATGAAGAGGGGTTCTTTTATGCACTTACCTGCCACTTAATAAATTCTTATTATTATTGTTTATTAAAATTAGCACCATTATTACACTAAAGCAGCGCTTCTCAAACTTTTTTTTTTTTTACCAAGTATCAACTCAGAAAACCATTGGCCCTCATAGTACCACCATAATAACCAACATTAAAGTACAGTAGCATAGTAGGCCTAAGTATTCATTAAAATAAGGCAGAGTTTTTATTTAACAAGTATATATTTGGTATTTTCGGCCACTGTGACATTATACACAGTTTGAACAGTAACACTGTGCTTAAATGGAGGAAAATAAAACACTGTACTTTAATCAAGTGATTCTTGCACACTCAAAATCTTATATCTTGCAAGAAGTTTATACATACAGTAGGAAAGAGATTCATATGGCCCATTCCTGGGTGGATCTTGCGTGAGAGGAAGGTGGGGGCGGGGGGTTAATCATTTTGCAGTGCAGTCTGCTGAAAATGATGGAAAGCGCCGCTCTGGATAGCAACTGATGCTGTGGTGAAAGTTGGAATTACCACAAAACACATTTTGAGGTATTCAACACTCCACTGCCCTCTGGCGACTAAAGTGGATAGTGCATCCCCTAATTTGTCACTTTTCATGTTTCAGGTAAACCCAACAAATGGGGCATTATGAATCCTCTTCCTACTGTATGTTCATTAAACACCATGTAGAAGACACACATTTTGGTTTTCAGTAGAGATGTCTGATAATGGCTTTTTTGCCGATATCCGATATTCTCCAACTCTTAATTACCGATTCCGATATCAACCGATACCGATATATACAGTCGTGGAATTAATACATTATTATGCCTAATTTTGTTGTGATGCCCCGCTGAAAGCATTAATGTAACAAGGTTTTCCAAAATAAATCAACTCAAGTTATGGAAAAAAATGCCAACATGGCACTGCCATATTTATTATTGAAGTCACAAAGTGCATTATTTTTTTTAACATGCCTCAAAACAGCAGCTTGGAATTTGGGACATGCTCTCCCTGAGAGAGCATGAGGAGGTTGAGGTGGTGGGGCGGGGGATGGTGGGTAGCTGGGGGTGTATATTGTAGCGTCCCGAAAGAGTTAGTGCTGCAAGGGGTTCTGTGTATTTGTTCTGTTGTGTTTATGTTGTGTTACGGTGCGGATGTTCTCCCGAAATGTGTTTGTCATTCTTGTTTGGTGTGGGTTCACAGTGTGGCGCATATTTGTAACAGTGTTAAAGTTGTTTATGCGGCCTTCTCAGTGTGACCTGTATGGCTGTTGACCAAGTATGATGCATTCACTTGTGTGTGTGAAAAGCCGTAGATATTATGTGACTGGGCCGGCACGCAAAGGCAGTGCCTTTAATGTTTATTGGCGCTCTGTACTTCTCCCTACGTCCGTATACACAGCGGCGATTTAAAAAGTCATACATTTTACTTTTTGAAACCAATACCGATAATTTTGAAACCGATACCGATAATTTCCGATATTACATTTTAAAGCATTTATCGGCCGATAATATCGGCAGTCCGATATTATCGGACATTTCTAGTTTTTAGGTCCCATTTTTGAGGGAAATTGGGCTGGTTCCCTTTTTCCTTTTTTTTTCTGTTTGTTTTTCAATCAAAAATGTGTTTATTTTGTCTATTGCAGGTGTCGCGGGCCAATTAAAAAAAACAAAAACGAGCAGCGGTCCACACTTTGGACACCCCTGGTATAAGTCGTGTTTAACGAAGTTACAGAATACGCCGTGGTCCAATAAAAACCTACCACTAAAAGGCTATTAGTCCACGGGTCAGATATTGTACACCTGTGTTCAAAGTGGGCAATCATCACTGGCAAACATCCTTGACATGAAACTCTCCCAACGACTTGCAGGGTGATGAGCAAGTTGCAAGCTGGCGAGTACCTGATAAATGCTCTCTTCCGATTGGTCGCGGATGGGCTCGTGTCCGGCCTCAAACACAATGTACTACAGCATCGGAAGCACAGGAGTAGGAGGGAAGAAGAGAATAAGAGAGGGGAAGTGGAAGAAGTCGAGAGAAAGTCAAACAGCATTTTCCATTAGGTTCTTATTTTGGAAAAAGAGGGTCACATTTTAAGACGCACGTATTCCCACAGCAGTTGGTCATGCACCCAAAAACATGCACCCCAGAAAAATCACAATGTGGATCGTGGTCTTCCCATTAGTAGCCAGCAGGGGCTGTCTCCCCACAGTGCACACACATAGGAGCAAGCCAAGAGGTCGGGGGCGGGGGGGTGGAAGCAGGAAGAAGCGAGGATGGCAAAAGAGGAAGTTACCTGGTAGACCGGGTCCTCCAGATCTTCCTCCAGTATCGTCTGCAGACGAGCGGCGCCAAAAGAAAAAGAAGGGAAGAGGCGTAAGGGTTAAGCCGGAGGAGCAGAGAGAGTAGGCGGAAAGCATAAGCAGAACAAAAAAAGGCGTCTTTGGCTTTTCCAACGTTAAGATGATAATTTGGCAATCATCAGACAGAGAGAATATTTGGCAATCATCAGACAGAGAGAATTAAGTACAATTGGCAGAAGCCTCTCAATGTGTTCCAAGTTTAGCAGCGCTTCAATGTCAAAGGTGTCTCAGACAAGAGTAATTATGGCGGACTACGAAGAGACGAGGCAATGGAAGTACCTGGTAGACGGCCTGCTCACACTGTTTGTCCTTCTGGGCCTTCTTCTCCATTTCCTCCCTCTGCTTTATCTCATAGATGAGCTGGAACAAGTCCCGCAGGTCCAGAATCACAGGTTCCGCCTGGGAGGACAAGACAGTTAATCTCAAAACACCACACACACACGAGATAATGTAACAGCTTGTGTCGCTCTCCCAACACAAACAATACAGGTCAAAGCTGAAATTTAATATGTTTCCCCAACAAATGGGTTTTGTGTTGTACTTTCTGACGAAGTAAACCAAATAACTATATCTGACAACTAACAGACCCGTTCAAGAAAACTAACTTGCTCCATCAACAAGTAACATGTTTATTCAGCCAACTCACTCACCATTCAACTGATTAACTCGCTTACCAGCCAACCAACTTAAAAAAAATAACAAAGCAAGTAAATAAGTACCTAACTAATTCACTCACCAAATAATTCACTCACTGACTAACTAACTCACTCAGTCATGAGCTGACTAACCCACTCACCAACCAACCAATTAAAAAAACTCCCCAAATACATTTAAAACCAAAAAAGTAACTCTCGCGCAATAAATAACTTTCACCAACCAACCGACAAATTAAATTAGTCAGTCTGTCATCCAACTAGCTAACTCATTCACTCAACCAACCTCCAACCAACTCACCGAATAAACAACTCACTTAGTCAGCTCTCTAACTCACGAACACAGTCAAACATCAACCAACTGAACAAATAACTAAATCATGTATAACCTATAAGTAATCAAGAGACCAATTCAATTAATCAAGCAATCAATCAATCAATCAATTAAAGTTTATTTGTAAAGTCCTAATCACAAATGCCTCCGAGGGCTTCACAAACAACGACAATATCCCCTGATCTGAACCCACATCCGGCTAGGAAAAACCTCAAAAGCCCAATTATCTTGGTCGTACGAACTAACCAACCAAGTAAGTAAGCAACCATGTCAATAATTTAGCTCACTCACGCACCAACCAAATATCTAAATAACTCACATTTGATAATTAACCAACCAACAAAGAAAATACTCACTTACCCATCCAACTGCAAATTAACCAACCAAAAAATACTCAATCAGCCATCTAACTACAAACTAACCAACCCCATAAAATGCTCACCTACCCATGTAATTGTAAACCAACTAACCAAAACTAGAACTCACACAGCCAGCTAACTACCAACCAAATAACTTAAAACTGACTTATTCTAACCCTCTCACTCATTCACTGACTAAATAAACAAATTACTGACAATTCAAGCAACCAAGTAGCTAGCTAACTAAATCAACCGCTCACTCACTTACTCACCAGCCAGCTAAAAACTCAATCAGTAACCAACCAATCAACTCACTCAGTCAATTTACTACCAACTAACCAACCAAAAAAACAACTAATTTAGCCAGCTATCTAACCAACCAACTTAAAACAGACTAATTCTTAAACTCTCACTTGTTCACCGACTAAATAAATGACTCACTGACAGGTAACTAAGTCAACAGCTCACTCACTGACTCACTCACCAACCGACCAAAAACTCAATCAATAAACAATCAATTAACTCACTCAGTCAGCTAACTACAAACAAACCGACTAAATAACTCACTAACTGACCAACCAACTATCTTAAAAACATACTTTTACCCGGTCGCTCTTTCACTAACACAGTTCAGAGCAATATCTCTCAGCATCGTACTTGGTGAAGTTTTTACATTCATTTTTTTTCATTTATTTATTTATTTCAGGCAATGACATAAAAAAGTACAAAAGTTTAGTAGGATAACCAATGCGGTAGTTGACTCTATGAGTCACACGATGGTCTTCCATTGGCTATGTAGTGTTTACGTCCTAGCCATGAAGAAGATTCTGTCGCTGTGTCACGAATCAGCGCTTTTCTCTGTAATGAGTTTTCAAGTCTTGATATTTTAGCTGCAGGTGCAGAAAGCCGAGCCTCAAACTGAGATCCTTGTTAGAGACAACAACTGATGTGTAAGACGTTGTCACTGTCAGACGGAATTCTTCAAACAAAGCCGTTTCCAATGAGCAAACAAAGACACAGCAGTCGTTCTAGGAACTTCATCACTTTCCTCCGGGTCTAACTGCCTCTCTGAATCTCAGACTCTCCAACAGACTTCTCCCAATGCTCAGCACTTATATCGACTGTCACCCAATAACCAGAAGCAGCCTTGGAGTACGGCAAGAGTTTCAGACCTAATCAATTATTGACTGCCAGCTTTGTGTAGTGCAACCGGAGTTCACAGACGGAACGCCGCCTCGCATAAAGCGGAGCTCTATTTTAACGCCGGCGTTCCGCAAGTCGGTTTTCCTCCCGCGCCTCGCATCGCTCTTGACAGACACGCCTGAGGTGGTAGTGGGGGGGCTGGTTGAACGTCTGCTCCTACCGGGCCTGACAGCGAAACATATTGTCACTCTGTCAGATTCACATCGCCTCGCCTTTGAAAGTACATATTCCTACAGTCTCTTCATGCCAGCTCTCGTTCCCAATGACTCCCTTTTAAGGAGGGAGGAAGAAGCACAGAACTTACAAATGGCGGATGGCGGAGTTTTCACAAAGCTTTGACAACGGTCGCCTCGTTAGAAAAAAATAATTAGATGAAAATGTATTAAATAAAACGCCATGCAGCCTGTTGAGGCTAATATGATCCTTGTTAATATTGTATTATGTTAAAGGCCTACTGAAAGCCACTACTACCGACCACGCAGTCTGATAGTTTATATATCAATGATGAAATCTTAACATTGCAACACATGCCAATACGGCCGGGTTAACTTATAAAGTGCAATTTTAAAATTCCCGCCACACTTCCGGTTGAAAAACTCCTTTGGATATGATTTACGCGCGTGACGTCACAGAATCCACGGAAGTGGTTGGACCCCGTCGAACCCGATACAGAAACCTCTTGTTTTCTTCGACAAAATTCCACAGTATTCTGGACATCTGTGTTGGTGAATCTTTTGCAATTTGTTTAATGAACAATGGAGGCTGCAAAGAAGAACGTTGTAGGTGGGATCGATCGGTGTATTAGCGGCTAAGTACAATACTTACAGCAACACAACAAGGACTACTTACTACGCCTAGCCGATGCTTGCCGCCAAACCTACGGATGAAGTCCCTCGTCGCGCCGTCGATCGCTGGAACGCAGGTGAGCACGGCTGTTGATGGGAAGATGAGGGCTGGCTGGCGTAGGTGGAGCGCTAATGTTTTTATCATAGTTCTGTGAGGTTTCAGGCACATCACCGGTTGCTAAGTTGCTAAATTAGCCTTAGCGTCGTTAGCAACAGCATTGTTAAGCCTTACCAGGCTGAGAATTTTTAACCGTGTAGTTACATGTACATGGTTTAATAGTATTGTTGATCTTCTTTCTATCCTTCCAGTCAGGGATTTATTTATTTTGTTTCTATCTTCATTTGAGAACGATGCTATCACGTTAGCTCAGAAGCTAAGTGTGTCACCGATGTATTGTCGTGGAGATAAAAGTCACTTTAAATGTCCATTTCGCGTGCTCGACTCTCATTTTCAAGAGGATATAGTATCCGAGGTGGTTTGAAATACAAATCCATGATCCACAATAGAAAAAGGAGAGAGTGTGGAATCCAATGAGCCAGCTTGTACCTAAGTTACGGTCAGAGCGAAAAAAGATACGTCCATCACTGCCTCTCTAATCCTTCACTGTAACGTTCCTCATCTACGAATCTTTCATCCTCGCTCAAATTAATGGGGTAATTGTCGCTTTCTCGGTCCGAATCTCTCTCGCTCCATTGTAAACAAAGGAAAATTGTGAGGAATATTACCTCCTGTGACGTCACGCTACTTCCGGCACAGGCAAGGCTTTTTTTTATCAGCGAGCAAAAGTTGCGAACTTTATCGTCGATTTTCTCTACTAAATCCTTTCAGCAAAAATATGGCAATATCGCGAAATGATCAAGTATGACACATAGAATGGATCTGCTATTCCCGTTTAAATTTTAAAAAATTCATTTCAGTAGGCCTTTAAATGTCAATGTAAAAATCTACTTAAAAAGGTCGAAAGGAAATGAGTAGTAATGATAAAATGAAAAATACAGTATGTATTTTTTGCAAGCTATTTTTCACATTTAAAAAAAAATTATTGATTAAATTGAACAAAAAACAAAACACTATTTACTAATAAACCACTTTTTGTTGCCGAGCAGACTCCATGAGTACCGACTCACTATCTCCTCAAGAGGACTGGAGTGGCATTACCTCAAAAGATGACGCATTGGAAAATGTTAAAACCAAAAAAATATCAAACATTACTAAAAAAAAAACCTTAAAAAACCTATATATTAATGATAAATAATTATAAATATTCATGTAACACAGCGCCCCATCTTTGTCTATTTTATAACCCATATTAAAACCAACTTTTATTCATTGGCCTTTAGACTGGACCGAAACTTTGAACTTTTTAAAAATCCTCATTTTATTTTTTATTCGCTGTTTCTTATCATATTTCATCTGACCATATTAATTTTGAACGTGAGTTTTTACTTTTGCTTTCAAATATTGTTTTTATGCGTTTTTGTCTTAAAGCTTTCCCTAAATGTAATATAGTTTGGTGTGCAGCCCTTTGTTTTCATCAGTGATTTAAGTGAAAGGGCTCCATGAATAAAGCTGGTATGGTATGGTAATTATTATTTATCGATAATAGAATAATAATAATAGAATAATAATAATACGACAATTATAATAACAAAAATAACAATAATAATAATAATATGAATATAAGTGTATCAAAGATATATGATTAAATGAATGAAATGATAATTACTTTAAATTTTTCTGTTTCCAAATACAAATACAATACTTTCCGTGCGTTGCATGGTGGGGCCCCTCAGAACATCACTGACTCGTTATGCCCCTATCTCCGGTCTTCAGGCCAGGGTCTTCTAAAGATCCCACAAACTCATTCTAAAACCCGTGGAGACCTGGCATTCTAGGCTCCCAGACTCCGGAACAACTTGCACCAGGCCCTCCGTAATCTTGACTGTCGACACTTTTAGGAAACATTTGAAAACTTCTCTTTTTAGTAAAGTTTTTAGTTAATGCGCCTTTTAACTTTCATTTTTAATCCACTTTGTATCCTTTTTATGATGTGGCCCCTGTTGTTTTAATTGAATTGTTGTTTTACTTCACCTACAGCGCTTTGTGATTTTATCTGTGAAAAGCGCTTTATAAATAAAATTTACTTACTGTGCAGGTCAAAGCCTTAGAATAAAAGTAGCCATTTTATTTACTTTTACTCGGGCACACGTCAGGTAAATGTCAGCTAAGGTTGACGGATGGCGGCTTGACGGGGTTGCGTATGGTGACACCCAATTTTGTGATCTCTGATCTATGCTGTAATAAGGCGTGCGTGCGTGTGTGTGTGTGTGTGTGTGTGTGTGTGTGTGTGTGTGTGACGGCACCGTTTGAGTCAAAGAGCAGCGCTCGGAGGATGGATGTGCCATTAGAGCTGGTGACACACACTCAAAGTCTCATCGACTCACTATGGGAAATCGATGCGGCTGCCGAGCGAGCCAGCTGGATCCAAACGGATCACAGGGGTGCAACAAGAGCTCCGAAAGGGAGTATTAGATATCACATAGAGCGCATTTGGTGCAGCATTTAACACTCACATAAAGACACAAAGCAAAGTAAACAACGCAGTGGAATGGGAGCTGCTGTGCAAAGGTCCTCGTCTAAATGTCAAGAGGTCTGCGCTATTGAGAGAAGAGCCTGATAAATTATACATTAGGCTAGTGAACAATAACAAAATGTCTTCAAACAAAGCGCACAGATGTACTCTCACACACAAAAACGACTGCTTACCGATTGTGCGGTCTTGATGGCCACAAAGCGATGGTGGCCTTCCTTGCCGCAAACGTAGCCGAAGGCTCTGTGGTCTGTGATGTCCTTGGCGATGTAGGAGATCTCGTGGACCGCATGGTGGTGTTGCAGGACCTGAAAAGACACCCACATGAAGACGTATATGTTTTTTTAATACTGTAAGTCCAAAACCAAGGGCAGTAAAGTGGTCTACAACAGTGTTTTTCAACCACTAGTGTGCCGTGAGATACAGTCTGGTGTGCCGTGGGAGATGATCCAATTTCACCTATTTGGGTGAAAAATATGTTTTGCAAACCAGTAATTATAATCTGCAAATTATGTGTTGTTGTTGAGTGTCGGTGCTGTCTAGAGCTCGGCAGAGTAACCGTGTAATACTCTTTCAGTAGGTGGCAGCCGGTAGCTAATTGCTTTGTAGATGTCGGAAACAGCGGGCGGCAGGGTGCAGGTAAAAAGGTGTCTAATGCTTAAACTAAAAATAAACAAAAGGCGAGTGCCCCTAAGAAAAGGCATTGAAGCTTAGGGAAGGCTATGCAGAACGAAACTAAAACTGAACTGGCAACAAAGTAAACAAAAACAGAATGCTGGACGACAGCAAAGACTTACTGTGGAGCAAAGACGGCGTCCACAATGTACATCCGAACTTGACATGACAATCAACAGTGTCCACACAAAGAAGGATTAAACAACTGAAATATTCTTGATTGCTAAAACAAAGCACAAACCCCGTTTCCATATGAGTTGGGAAATTGTGTTAGATGTAAATATAAACGGAATACAATGATTTGCAAATCCTTTTCAACCCATATTCAATTTAATGCACTACAAAGACAAGAAATTTGATGTTCAAACTCATAAATTGTATTTTTGTTTTGCAAATAATAATTAACTTAGAATTTCATAGCTGCAACACGTGCCAAAGTAGTTGGGAAAGGGCATGTTCACCACTGTGTTACATGGCCTTTCTTTTTAACAACATTCAGTAAACGTTTGGGAACTGAGGAGACACATTTTTGAAGCTTCTCAGGTGGAATTCTTTCCCATTCTTGCTTGATGTACAGCTTAAGTTGTTCAACAGTCCGGGGGTCTCCGTTGTGGTATTTTAGGCTTCATAATGCGCCACACATTTTCAATGGGAGACAGGTCTGGACTACAGGCAAGCCAGTCTAGTACCCGCACTCTTTTACTATGAAGCCACGTTGATGTAACCCGTGGCTTGGCATTGTCTTGTTGAAATAAGCAGGGGCGTCCATGGTAACGTTGCTTGGATGGCAACATATGTTGCTCCAAAACCTGTATGTACCTTTCAGCATTAATGGCGCCTTGACAGATGTGTAAGTTACCCATGTCTTGGGCACTAATACACCCCCATACCATCACAGATGCTGGCTTTTCAACTTTGCGCCTATGACAAACCGGATGGTTCTTTTCCTCTTTGGTCCAGAGGACACAACGTCCACAGTTTCCAAAAACAATTTGAAATGTGGACTCGTCAGACCACAGAACACTTTTCCACTTTGCACCAGTCCATCTTAGATGAGCTCAGGCCCAGCAAAGCCGACGGCGTTTCTGGGTGTTGTTGATAAACGGTTTTCGCCTTGCATAGGAGAGTTTTAACTTGCACTTACACATGTAGCGACCAACTGTAGTTACTGACAGTGGGTTTCTGACGTGTTCCTGAGCCCGTGTGGTGATATCCTTTACACACTGATGTCGCTTGTTGATGCAGTACAGCCTGAGGGATCGAAGGTCACGGGCTTAGCTGCTTACGTGCAGTGATTTCTCCAGATTCTCTGAACCCTTTGATGATATTACGGAGCGTAGATGGTGAAATCCCTAAATTCCTTGCAATAGCTGGTTGAGAAAGGTTTTTCTTAAACTGTTCAACAATTTGCTCACGCGTTTGTTGACAAAGTGGTGACCCTCGCCCCATCCTTGTTTGTGAATGACTGAGCATTTCATGGAATCTACTTTTATACCCAATCATGGCACCCACCTGTTCCCAATTAGCCTGTTCACCTGTGGGATGTTCCAAATAAGTGTTTGATGAGCATTCCTCAACTTTATCAGTATTTATTGCCACCTTTCCCAACTTCTTTGTCACGTGTTGCTGGCATCAAATTCTAAAGTTAATAATTATTTGCAAAAAAAAAAAAATTCATCAGTTAGAACATCAAATATGTTGTCTTTGTAGCATATTCAACTGAATATGGGTTGAAAATGATTTGCAAATCATTGTATTCCTTTTATATTTACATCTAACACAATTTCCCAACTCATATGGAAACGGGGTTTGTAGATGCAGGAAATATTGCTCAAAGGAAGACATGAAACTGCTACAAAAAATACGGAAACAAGAGAAAAAGACAAGAACTAAAACACTACACACAGGAAAACAGAAAAAAACTCAAAATAAGTCACAGTGTGATGTGACAGGTGGTGACAGTACACCTACTTTGAGAGAAGAGCTATAGTGATGCATAGTTGGTTATGGTTTAAAGTCATATCCAACAATTGCGACAATTACATTTTACTGTCAACTGAGTTTAGTTTTTTAATTATTTCTGCTGGTGGTGTGCCTCTGGATTTTTTCAACACATAAAATGTGCCTTGGTTAAAAAAAGGTTGAAAAACACAGGTCTAGAAGGATTTCAAAAACAGGTACAATCATTAGGGTTTTTGTTGTGATGGGATTGGACCCAAAATGAGTGGCATGCTGGTTGTGGTCGCTGATCAATGGATGCTACTCAAAATCAAAGGATTCTTTCCAAATTCTTGTTGGGAGTAGAAAAGAAGGAAAAAGTCCATGTGTCAATGAAGCGTCCTCAAAGGAGGACCTTGTGAGCCTTTTTAAACGGTTTCTCGCATGTCCCGGCCTCTTCACTGTAGTCTCAGTAGGGGGCGCCACGCTGGCGTAGCCCATGGCAGATGGCGTTGTGTTGACTCCCTAGGTCTCATGTCCCCGCTCAACACACAAACACGCGACGGCGCTGAAAGTTACGCCTAATGTTGTTGCCAGATGCATGCTGGGAGCGTAACGCACACATTGACACGCACACACCTGCTACACATTCTTAACGAGTCATTCATATTTGATAATTGGAGTCATGCTTATCAGCTCCTGCTCAGTGACCTGAGAGTGACACCGAGGCAGCAGGGAGGTGGTGTTGCACGATCTCTCGGAGGCTGACGGGGTGACAGAAGTGCATGATGAATTTAGTCGTCGTGGTAACGACGGAACACTCGGAGGAAGGCGGTGGCTTCTTCCCAAATGTTATTGGAAATGCATGTCTTACAACTCAAAAAGGATGTCAATCATCCCCAAGTGGCTTAGGTGCGGCATAGGCAACACCTTATCAAAATTTTTTAAATACAAACTATTGTTCAGGGATGACTTGGGGGCCGCATCGGGCTAAAAGACTTTGGCTGGGGGCCTGAAAGTCAACTGCATGTAAAGTATATATATAATCCAGCCCACCAAATGTTTCCAATGTTTTTTTAACCTTTAACATCAAAATAATGAATGTGCTGTGCCATTTTTAAATTACTGTAAGTCAGGGGTGTCCAAAGTGCGGCCCGGGGGCCATTTACGGCCCGCAGCTAATTGTTTATCGGCCCGCCGCACATTCTGGAAATACTATTGTAAAAATAAAAAAGAACATTAAAAAAAAGTAGAATGAGGTGAAATATAACGAGAAAAAGTTGCAATGTTGACACAAAAGCTGCCATGCAGGCTGTTTTTTTTTCTTTTGTCTTTCTTTCGTTTTCTTTTTTTGACATTGCTCAAAAAAAAAAAATAATGACAAAAAATCCATGTTATAATGAATTATTTTCAGGGCTCTAATTACTTCAAATATTTCACTTGAAAATGTTTTATGTGGTAAATATTCCATATATTGTGTAGTAGCCATATAAAAACATCAAAGTTTTATTTGACAAAAGCGTATAAAACAAACAAAATAATAGCCCCAGCATAAAATCGACAGATGTATCTGAAGTTGATCTCGTAACCTAAGTGTTGAAAGTAAAAGAAAAACCTAATAAAAATGTATCACTTTATGAGTGGGGCACCTTTTGGATCCCAAATATATTTAGTGATTTTTTATTTACCTTTTCACTGTTATTACTCAAAAATATGAAAGAATTAAAATCAATGGTGTCCTGCATTATTGATATTTTAGGGCTCTAATTACCAAATACTGCATATTTCAGTTTTACTATAAAAAAAACTAAGTTGTTTTTGACAGAAAAGCCATAAAACATTTTTTTTAATTTGTATTACTTTATATCAACTTGAAGTTGATAAAAAGATTTACTGTAAGCGTTAAATAATAATCTGACTTATTTTTAACATTTTAATGACTGAGACCCTTTATGGTCCCCGGGACCCCTAAAGGTAAAATAAATTTAAAAAATCCATATATTTTGTTATGGTTTGAAAATGAAAAATAACAAAATGGCCCCCACATGCTTTAATTTTTCCTTGTGTGGCCCTCAGTGGAAAAAGTTTGGACACCCCTGCTGTAAGGCTTAAACTACAGAAAATAATTAAATGGTTGGAATCTGCACTATTAAGTGATATACGTGTTATATAGGTAATCATAGGGACTACGTCACAATAGTTTTAGGCCAGGGGTCGGCAACCCAAAAATGTTGAAAGAGCCATATTGGACCAAAAATACAAAAAACAAATCTGTCTGGAGTCGCAAAAAATGAAAAGCCGTATATAAGTCTTATAATGAAGACAACACATGATGTAAGTGTCTATATTAGCTATAATAGCCTACTATCAAAATGACTGTGTCGCAGGCTGAAGCAAATCTTCGTTGACAGAAATGTTGAAATGTAATATTTTTTCTACACATTTTTACATTAGAAACCATTAGTAAATCAGAGGCTACTCAGAAGGTGAGATAACTCCCGGAAATTACTGGCTTTTAATGGCTGAAGGTATAGATGTGTGTGTCCAAGTTAAAGGAAACGGCAGGCTGTCTTCTTTTAATAGATTTATTACAATCTTTGGCAAGCTAGGTAATGTTTGCTGTGGTCTGGAACAACATGACACACAAACAACTATCTGAAATGCAGCCAATTTTACATCCAGATAATGTGTCATGAGACATGCAAAACTAAATTATATACAAAGAGGATCTAAGTAAAGGATTTTAAACAAGCTCAAATATACCTATTATATACAATATGTGCATACAGCTAGCCTAAATAGCATGTTAGCCTAAATAGCATGTTAGCATCAATTAGCTTGCAGTCATGTACTGACCAAATATGCCTGATTAGCACTCCAACAAGTCAATAACATCAACAAAGCGCACATTTGTGCATTCACGCACAGTATAAAACGTTTGGTGGACAAAATGAGACAAAGAAGGAGTGGAAGATTTTACATGTAAACAAACTGTTGCGTCACAGTCCACACTATGGTGAGTTCAAGAACCACCGAAATTAGTAGGACAAAACGATGTTCACCAAATACTGTCATCAGTGAAGCATACACACAAACATATTAAACAGTGGGCTTTCTAACAATTGGGAAGGTTTGTGTCATGTTTGTCCTCCAACAAAAAACATACTAAAACCCCCAAAAAATGTTCCCCCATCTTTTTCCATTTTCAATCCTTTTTTAAAAATGCTCCAGGGAGCCACTAGGGCAGCACTAAAGAGCCGCGGGTTGCTGACCCCTGTTTTAGGCAGACAAGGCACAAAGCAGATTACAGAGGAGCAAGTCCCAGACACGGGTGTCAGGGACACAAAAGCAGATTTTTACAACAAAGGTTTCGCAGAACAATCATATCATATCAGATTGTGGATGTTTTTCATACCCTTTGCGTTTATATTTCGCCGTGTTTGTTGCTTTTTTGTGGCATTTTGCTTGATTGTAAAAGATGTCAATCAAGGAGGTGGTCTACAGAGGTGATAAAAAGAGGACTAACGTTCGTAATCTGTAAATATTCAATGTTTTATCGTTCGCAGTTAGAATTGTAACTCCCAAATTCTACATTTTCATGTACATTCTAGGTGTTTTCTTCAGTAAAAAAAAAAGTAAAATTACATTTTTTTTTTTTTTCGTTTTGAGCATTCTATCAGACATTATTGTGTGTTTTTGTATAAGTGAGCCTGAAAAAGGGGACCAAAGCACAGTTTGGACGTGTCTTCTCATTCAATGCGTTTTCTTCATTTTCATGACTATTTACATTGTAGATTGTCACTGAAGGCATCAAAACTATGAATGAACACATGTGGAGTTATGTACTTAACAAAAAAAGGTGAAATAACTGAAAACATGTTTTATATTGTAGTTTCTTCAAAATAGCCACCCTTTGCTCTGATTACTGCTTTGCACACTCTTGGCATTCTCTCCATGAGTTCCAAGCACACCTGTGAAGTGAAAACCATTTCAGGTGACTACCTCTTGAAGCCCATCGAGAGAATGCCAAGAGTGTGCAAAAATTAATGTATTTTTTTTATATTGTAGCGTCCCGGAAGAGTTAGTGCTGCAAGGGGTTCTGGGTATTTGTTCTGTTGTGTTTATGTTGTGTTACGGTGCGGATGTTCTCCCGAAATGTGTTTGTCATTCTTGTTTGGTGTGGCGCATATTTGTAACAGTGTTAAAGTTGTTTACACGTCAACCCTCAGTGTGACCTGTATGGCTGTTGACCAAGTATGCCTTGCATTCAATTGTGTGTGTAAAAAGCCGTAGATATTATGTGACTGGGCCGGCACGCAAACGCAGTGCCTTTAAGGCACGCCCCCAATATTGTTGTCTGGGTGGAAATCGGGAGAAATCCGGGAGAATGGTTGCCCCGGGAGATTTTCGGGAGGGACACTGAAATGCGTGAGTCTCCCTGGAAAATTGGGAGGGTTGGCAAGTATGACTGGGAGACGCAACTGCTCTGTACTTCTCCCTACGTCCGTGTACCACTCCGTACAGCGGCGTTTCAAAAATTCATACATTTAACTTTTTGAAACCGATACCGATAATTTCCGATATTACATTTTAAAGCATTTATCGGCCGATAATATCGACAGTCCGATATTATCTGGAGTAGAATCTTGATGTACTTACACTACTGTTCAAAAGTTTGGGGTCACCCAAACAATTTTGTGGAATAGCCTTCAGTTCTAAGAACAAGAATAGACTGTCAAGTTTCATATGAAAGTTCTCTTTTTCTGGCCATTTTGAGCGTTGAATTGACCCCACAAATGTGATGCTCCAGAAACTCAATCTGCTCAAAGGAAGGTCAGTTTTGTAGCTTCTGTAACGAGCTAAACTGTTTTCAGATGTGTGAACATGATTGCACCAGGGTTTTCTAATCATCAATTAGCCTTCTGAGCCAATGAGCAAACACATTGTACCATTAGAACACTGGAGTGATAGTTGCTGGAAATGGGCCTCTATACACCTATGTAGATATTGCACCAAAAAACAGACATTTGCAGCTAGAATAGTCATTTACCACATTAGCAATGTATAGAGTGTATTTCTTTAAAGTTAAGACTAGTTTAAAGTTATCTTCATTGAAAAGTACAGTGCTTTTATCGATTATAAAAATAGTTGGCGATTAATTTTAGTCATCGATTCGTTGGAACTATGCTATGCGCATGCGCGGAGGCTTTTTTGAATTTTATTTAAAAAAAATGTTTTTAATTTTTTTTAATTTTTTTATAAACCTTTATTTATAAACTGCAACATTTACAAACAGCTGAGAAACAATAATCAATATAAGTACAAAAAAACAGTACAAAACAGCGCCAGGACGGCGCTGAGGCTACGTCTCATGAGGTGGAGGTAAGCTAGCCAATGATGTGTCATGTGCAGCTCACGTGACCACGCCGTCTGGAAACATTCGAAAAATGGCGCAGGAAAACACTACCGATAGTTTAGCGGAGAAACATCTTGAGGTTATTGCTTCAATGGAGAAAATTGTACAACCTAAGTCGTCAAAAGTGTGGGAACATTTTACTTTAAAGACTTCAAAGAAGAGCATTTCCTGCAAAATGGCACGGAAGTACAACATTGCTACAGGAGCACCTGAAAAGGAAACATGTTGGAGCCATGGATGAAGGGAGGAACTCACAGTACGTAACTTTTTAAGTCCATAGTGGCAACAAGCATTCATGAGTTCAGCTTTTTTGTAAGTAACTTTAACGTTATGCCTTTGTTGCAACGCGGGGCTGATAATGTTTCTCCGGCACATTTGACTCCGTTTTGAGAGAGAAAACGCACGGTTACCAATTTGGAAATAAACGTAACGGACAGAAATATCTCAGGTTGGTTTCATAATGGATCAATGTAGCCGGGCCGATAAAGCTATATAAATATATTTAGATTTGAGTGACGCTTTAGTATAACTAAACGTTATGAAGGTGCTGGAATATTTCATGCTATTATTCAGAGGCAGCCTAAAATGAACCCTTTATTATTCACAACAGAAACGTGTACAATATCTGATTCAGTTCTGATCTGATGAGTTACATTTCTGTGTTATTATTGGTGTATGCTGCACACCCAATGTCCACAACATGGTGCCAGTATGCTGGTTTTTTTCAATAAAATACTGGAAAGGATAGAAATGTAGTTTGTCTATTTTATCCGATTATTAATCGATTAATCGAAGTAATAATCAACAGATTAATCGATTATCAAATTAATCGTTAGTTG
This sequence comes from Entelurus aequoreus, assembly GCF_033978785.1. Lineage (NCBI taxonomy): Eukaryota > Metazoa > Chordata > Actinopteri > Syngnathiformes > Syngnathidae > Entelurus > Entelurus aequoreus. Next base: position 8,636,135 of record NC_084757.1, on the reverse strand, counting down.
CAGCCCTAATATATATATATATATATATATATATATATATATATATATATATATATATATATATATATATATATATATATATATATATATATATATATATATATATATATACATACACACAGTATATATATAAAAACAGCCCCCCAGAGACGTTTCTTCCCCAGTCAAAATAATTGCTCAGGTCTGGCGTAGAATCTTGATGTACTTAAGTCAAAAGTCACATTACTACGCGTATGTTTCATTTCTTACATTTTCAATTTCCTATCCTGTGACCATAATGATTTTTCCTTAAGTGTGGCCAAAGGTCACACTCATGGATTTCTACATATTAAATATTTCTGGCTTAATACTCAATCAATTGATTGCAAACCGCGAGTTCTTCCTGAGCAAGGCGGAGGCAGACAGAGAGAGGACGATGGCCTCTGTGAAGATTAATGTCTCCTCTCCTCTTCCCCTCCGTCTCAGGCGCCACCTTCCTCCTTCTCTGCGGACGACCTTCCTCTCCTCCAGGAGAGCGGCCATCCATCCTTCCCTTTTGCCCGCGCCGCGCATCCATCCGCCCATCTGGCTGAGTGATGCACGGGACGGGAATGAGACTGTCAAGATCCGTGAACCTCAGCAGAGTCGTTGGGGCCGTCCCTCACTGCGCCCCGCTATCCATTAGTACTGATAGTCAGGACAGCGTAACGCGATAGTTAATATTAATGTGCGGCGACAGAGGACAAAGTCTCCCTATGGGGAGCTTTACTTTGACATATGCTCGCCCGTCCCTCACCACGCCGCCGCCCCCTTGGGTCTTCACTTCACGTCTTCGCCCCTGCTCCGGTTGGCTCCATCTTTTTGCCGAAGAGGGTCCGATCCGGGAAAGGGGGGGACGAGGGACGAGACAAAGACCGATGACGAACATAAAAAGAGGCATGAAGAATCGCGCCGCCGGGGATGAGCTTGTCCGCCTGAAATATGGCCGCCGTGCGGGAGGCCACTGGTCACCGTGTCCCGCCTGACGCATACGGACGCCGCATCTCTGAATTACGGCGGGGATACATGCTGTCGGGGTGTAAATCTCAGGCTTTAGCGCCTGGGCTAATAAAGGCAGGTGCAGCAGGGGCGTCTAGCTTGCACTGACTGTAAGGGACATTTTTGGCGCCCCCTGTGGCCTGTGGTCAAAAAACTAGCACAGTGTTTTTCAACCTTTTTTGAGCAGAGGCACATTTTTTTCATTGAAAAAATGCGGAGGCACACCACCAGCAGAAAACACAACAATATGAAACTCAGTAGCCGAATTTGACAATTAAAAGTTGTTCTTGCAAGTGTTGGATAAGAATTCAAACCATAACCAAGCATGCATCACTATAGCTCTTGTCTCAAAGTACTGTCACGACTTGTCACATCACGCCCTGACTTATTTGGAGTTTTTTGGTGTCTTCCTGTGTGTGGTCTTTAAGTTCTTGTCTTGCGCTCCTATTTTGGTGGCTTTTCCTGTTTTTTTGGTATTTTCTATTACCCCGAGGACACCTCAATGATGGACGCTTTTGACCTCCCTCCCTCCTCAACGACACCTGGAGTCGAACTTTTGCTTGCATGCAGAACGGCCCCAGGCCTATGAACAAGAACACTACATCAACACACCCAAGACAATGGGCATACACACACACACACACACACACACACACACACACACACACACACACACACGCACACACACACACACACACACACACACACACACACACACACACACACACACACACACACACACACACACACACACACACACACACACAAACACACACACACACACACACACACACACACACACACACACACCAACCCCCACCCGACGCTTTCACCACCGCTTGATTCCCCTTCGGGTTGATGGACGGCTGGCAGCGCTTCATAGCAGCAGTCGACCTCCAGGGCCCCAACTCCCCGCCCCTCTGTTGCGAGTTGTCGTGATTAAATGTAACGTGTTTATGTGTGCATGGCGTGGAGGTTTTTTCCCCACTCCAGACTAGGCCCCCTTAGGAGCCCAGTCTAGATTGCATTTTTTTACTCATCTTCTTCCCCAGCGTTTTACCTTTTTCTTATCTTTTACGGGGCGGGGCGTCTTTGGCGACCCATCAGCGTTCCTAGTTCTGTAACCCTGTACACTGTTTGTTTGTCTGATCTTGAATGAGTTTGTGCTGAAAACATAGTTTCGTTGTACTTGTGCAATGACAATAAAGTCCTATCCTATCCTATCCTATTCCCCGCACCTGTTTTGTTTTAGCAATCAAGGCTATTTAAGTTGTCGCTATCCTTCTTTGCGGGCACATTGTTGATTGTCATGTCATGTACGGATGTACTTTGTGGACGCCGTCTGCTCCACACGCTGTTAGTCTTTGCTGTCGTCCAGCATTCTGTTTTTGTTTTACTTTGCAACCAGTTCAGTTTTTGTTTTGTTTTGCATAGCCTTCCCTAAGCTTCAATGCCTTTTCTTAGCGGCACTCGCCTTTTGTTTATTTTTGGTTTAAGCATTAGATACATTTTTACCTGCACGCTGTCGTCTGCATATTGTTCCCGACATCTATAAAGCAATTAGCTACTTGCTGCCACCCACTGATAAGGAAGAGAAAGGATTATATGGTTACTCTGCCGAGCTCTAGACAGCACCGACACCCAACAACGGCACATTTGCGGATTATAATTACTGGTTTGCAAAAAATATTTTTAACCCAAATAGGTAAAATTACATATTCTCCCACGGCACACCAGACTGTAACCCGCGGCACAGTGGTTGAAAAACACTGTACAAGCATACATGTAAAACAATCAAGCCAGTGATTCTCAAACTGTAGTACGGATACCACTCGTGGTACGCGGGCTCCACCTAGTGGTACGCCAAAGAATCACCTAATCAAGTGATTGGTATTCTATTTTCCAATATTTAAACACAATGTTATTGTCCAAACTGTGTGTAATGTAATAGTGGCCACAAATATTAAATATACGTGTTTTTAATGAATACCTAGGCCGGGGGTCAGCAACCCGCGGCTCTCAAGCTCTTTAGCACCTAGTGGCTCCCTGGAGCTTTTTCAAAAATGGAAAAAGATGGGGGAAAAATGTATTTGTTGTTTTAATAATGTTTCTGTAGGAGGACAAACATGACACAAACCTTCCTAATTGTTAGAAAGCTCACTGTTTAATATGTTTGTGTTTATGCGTCACTGATGACATTATTTGGCCAGCGCCGTTTTGTCCTACTAATTTTGGCGGTCCTTGAACTCACCGTAGTTGGTTTAGGTGTACAACTTTCTGTGCCGCTGCCACAGAAAGAGGTGTATTATGCCACTCCTTCTTTGTCTCATTTTGTCCACCAAACTTTTTATGCTGTGTGTGAATGCACAAAGGTGAGCTTTGTTGATGTTATTGACTTTGGCGGAGTGCTAATAATCCATGCTAACATGCTATTTAGGCTAGCTGTGTGTACATATTGCATCATTCAGGCATGTGATTTGACCACAATGAAAAAGACTGAAAAAATTTCCGGGGGTCTGGGGGACAAAGTCCCCCAGCCAGGTCCCCCCACCAGTGCCCTGGTGGGCTGGTGGGGGGACGATGCCCCCCGAAGCTCCTGGTTTTTCACCAATTTAACATGCTAAAATTAACAAAGACAGCACCATTTGAAGAAAATATTTTAGTGTTTAAAGACATGAAAACATCATTAATAGAACATACATAACCCAATTATCCCAATGAATCACTGTATATGGTTCAGTCCCAACAGTATTTAGTCACTAATATTTACATCTTGTGTTCATTTCACATCCACAGGTGTCACATTGATCAGTGTTATTATCTACAGTTTATTTACAGTATTACCACATTACTTCAGTTCACTTCACACATTAGCTTTCTCGGAGAGCCCAGCCCTAACATGAGCTTTCCTTGCAAATGTATTTAACAAAATACCAAATGTAAACATTTCATTCTTTTCGCCAAAATAGGGTATAAATTTATGAAAATAATTAAACGTGTTTAGTATTGTTTACTCATATTTGAATATAGGAAATAATAATAATGTGAGGACACTGACATATTGCATGAAACAAGTGTGAAAATATTTACCTTCAAGATTGTTACACCACTGACAATAGTTTCAAGAGACTACATAAGAACTTAATATTAGAAAATAGTATTATATGCAAATTTATTTCAAATAAATTGTTAACTGTATTCAATAATGCGACTCTTTGAATTTCTGTAATTTCATAATATATTTTCACGTGGCTTTTTATTTTTTAGAAAAACCCATTTATATTTCGCAAAGCAATAATTGGTTAATATTTAAAACAAACATGCGTATTTCGCAAGCAAATATTTTTTAGCTTACCTCATTATTAACAACCCTGTCTGCAACTGAAGTGGGTTGTCTGGGTGGATCTTTCCTCTTGATGTAAACAAAGGATGAAGTCCGTAAGGTTTGCTCAGTTTCGGTTGACATCCAAAAGTACCAGCTAGTGAAAAGTTTGTTTTCCTTGCTTCAAGTTGTTTCATATGTTTTTGGCGTTTCGCATGTACTTCCAAAGCCTTGAAACCTCGTGATCCATAGTCAATATTATCATGACACCACGTGCACAAAACCTTTCCGGGACGATCGATTTTCCAAATAAAATCACCGAACAAAGTCGTAACTTCCTTCTTCCCAACAGTATCAGTGATTTCCCTTTCCATCCAGTCCCATCGAAACTTATTTTTGACATGTTTATCAATTTATTTTACTCGTAAAGCGTCCTTTCTCTCGAGAACCGACATCGTTTACATATGGAAAATGGCGGTATGATGACGTTATTAACGTCATCATTCATAACAGATGTCCTGATTGGTCACAAGGAACATATCGACCAATCAACTACGGCGTAATATAAACTACGTCTCGAATCTTGATTTAGGGTCGGAAAAAAAACCCGAAAAACGGGAGATAATTTTCCCCCCCCCCCGAGATTAAAAAAGACGGAATTCCGACTTTAGACGGAAAAATCACATGCCTGATCATTATGCCTCGTGTATAGGTATTTTTGAGTTCATTTCATTTCCTTTACTTACAGTATGTCCTCTGTGTATTTAATTTATATTTGCATGTCTCATGACACATTATCTGTATGTAATATTGGCTGCATTTCTGATTGTGTGCCATGTTGTTCCAGACCACAGCAAACGCTACCCAGCTTGCAAAGATTGTAATAAATCCATTAGAAGAAGACAACCTGTCCTTTCCTTTAACTTGGACACACACATCTATACCTTTGGCAGTTTTAAGCCAGTAATTTCCAGGCGTTATCTAACCCTCTGAGACACTTGCTTAATGTGTTGCCTTCATTATAACACTTACATAAGGCTTTTAACTTTTTGCGGCTCCAGACAGATTTGTTTTTTTGTATTTTTGGTCCAATATGGGTCTTTCAACATGGTGGGTTGCCGACCCCTGACCTAGGCCTACTACGCTACTGGATTTTAATGTTGGAGAGCTAAGTGTTTTCTGAAGTGGTAATGGGTGAAAAAAAGTTTGAGAACCACTCAATTATTTATGTATTCATGTGAATCCCACCATTGTCCCAGCAAATACATTATGCTTGATGTTTTTAACCAAACTTACTAACATTTTACACACATGTGATTGTAAGTCCCCTAAAGTTGTGCACCAATTTTGGTGGTGATTGCGCTGAATACCCTAAAGTCACAGTTGTTCTGTAGCGCGCACTGGGCTGTGTGAGAAATTTCAAGTCATCTGACCTATGGGGGTCTAATGAGGCAATTATGTGGTGTCATTGTAATACAAATAATAGCCCAGGGGTGCATGTTTTGAAACATTTTCAGCCTTTTGTGTGCAGGAGTTCAGGAGAAGAAGAGTTAGCCTATAAAAATACACTATATTGCCAAAAGTAATTGGCCACCTGCCTTGACTCACATATGAACTTGAAGTGCCATCCCATTCCTAACCCATAGGGTTCAATAGGATGTCGGTCCACCTTTTGCAGCTATTACAGCTTCAACTCTTCTGGGAAGGCTGTCCACAAGGTTGTGGAGTGTGTTCAAAGGAATTTTCGACCATTCTTCCAAAAGCGCATTGGTGAGGTCACACACTGATGTTGGTCGAGAAGGCCTGGCTCTCAGTCTCCGTTCTAATTCATCCCAAAGGTGTTCTATCGGGTTAAGGTCAGGACTCTGTGCAGACCAGTCAAGTTCACCCACACCAAACTCTGTCATCCATGTCTTTATGGACCTTGCTTTGTGCACAGTCATGTTGGAAGAGGAAGGGGACCACGCCAAACTGTTCCCACAAGGTTGGGAGCATGGAATTGTCCAAAATGTTTTGGTATCCTGGAGCATTCAAAGTTCCTTTCACTGGAACTAAGGGGCAAAGCCCAACTCCTAAAAAAACAACCACACGCCATAATTCCTCCTCCACAAAATTTCATACTTGGCACAATGCAGTCCGAAATGTAGCGTTCTCCTGGCAACCTCCAAACCCAGACTCGTCCATCAGATTGCCAGATGGAAAAGCGTTATACATCACTCGAGAATGCGTCTCCACTGCTCTAGTCCAGTGGCGACGTGCTTTACACCACTGCATCCCACGCTTTTCATTGGACTTGGTGATGTATGGCTTAGATGCAGCTGCTCGGCCATGGAAACCCATTCCATGAAGCCCTCTGCGTACTGTACGTGGGCTAATTGGAAGGTCACATGAAGTTTGGAGCTCTGTAGCAACTGACTGTGCTGAAAGTCTTTTCACTATGCGCTTCAGCATCCTCTCTGTCAGTTTACGTGGCCTACCACTTGGTGGCTGAGTTGCTGTTGTTCCCAAACTCTTCCATTTTCTAATAATAAAGCCGACAGTTGACTTTGGAATATTTAGGAGCGAGGAAATTTCACAACTGGATTTGTTGCACAGGTGGCATCCTATGACAGTTTCATGCTGGAAATCACTGAGAGCGGCCCATTCTTTCACAATTGTTTGTAGAAACAGTCTCCATGCCTAAGTGCTTGATTGCATACACCTGTGGCCGGGCCAAGTGATTAGGACACCTGATTCTGATCATTTGGATGGGTGGCCAAATACTTTTGGCAATATAGTGTATGTTAATACATGCATGGAAATAATTTAAAATTGAACTTGGAAAATTGAACAGGACTACAATATGTTTGGCTTTCAAAACAAAGTTATTCCATTAGGGAAATAATTGGAATTGGAATAATCTGTCATTGTCGTTAAAGTGCAATTAACTTCACGAGGGGTTTGTGACATAAGTCAAGTGTAAAAAGAAGTTAACCATTATGATTAAAATACAGCGCTCAACCTGCTTTTATACTTGCAAGGCGGACACATAGATGCCGATGAAAGGAAGGATATCAACAAACAAAAGCAGCCATGTTCTCTCATCTACTGAGACCTTGTTCCCAGGGTTTCAATTAGGGGCTCCTGATTTCCCCCGGGGGGCCCCGTCACTCCCTCCCGCCCTCGCTCAGAGATGCCTCATTAACAGCAAAAACACACACACACACACAAACACATTTTAAGAGCATCACATGTTGGTCCCGGCCATTAACACTCAAACGCAGCGGTTTGCTTACCCCCGACTTCTCGTCAAAGATCTTGATCCCTCCAAAGGAAACAGTCAGGAAAACCTTCTTCTTGTGTTCTCCTTTGGAGCGAGCTGCTGCTGCGACACCCTGCAGGCACAAATATTGAACAATATTAGGTCGGGGGAAGGGTCTTTATTACAGTGAGTAATGTAGAGTAGCAGCCTTATTGTGGAAAACTGAGGCTCAGAGTTAAATGTCTTGGCATTCAAACGACCACTAGTTAACTACTGGAATAACAGCATGTCAACATATTAACCTCTTAAGGCCCAAGGTGTTTCTTTACATGCTTTTTGTATTTCTCTTTGCTATTTGGGCTTATTCGAACCCTATTTAGAATAAAAACTAAGAATCATCTTTTTATATGATGTACTTAGTCCATAAGTACACAAACGTGTACTTCATGTTTAGTGACATGCTATTTATTATTTTTACATTTTCTTTTCCAAATTCCATTGTATGTTATACTCTTCTGACACCACCAGATGGCAGTATAAGTGTCCACATAAGCGGCCATAAGACCCCAATTCAGTAGTGTACACAATTTTGGAAATAAGAGCTAAAAGGTGCTGTACACGCATGTGGCCACTAAGTTCTTTAGATTAAAGCAAGAAAGGGACCTAAAGTGAGGCTATGCTAACTTTGGTAGCCTGGGGAACCACACTCCATGTATTGCCTACTATAGTTTACTTGGTATTTGCTTAATTTTTAATTTGAAGTATTTGGGTCATTTAAAGGATAAATTATATGACATACTGCGGCTCTCAGCAATATTATTCTTCCATGTACCTTGTAAACAACAAATACTTGTACATGTCAACATTTCAGTCCTTCAACCGCAAACACTCGCGACCAAGGTACAAAACCCAAAACCAGTGAAGTTGGCACGTTGTGTAAATGGTAAAAATAAAAACAGAATACAATGATTTGCAAAGACAAGATACTTAACGTTCGAGCTGGTAAACTTTGTTATTTTTTGCAAATATTAGCTCATTTGGAATTTGATGCCTGCAGCATGTTTCAAAAAAGCTGGCACAAGTGGCAAAAAAGACTGAAAAAGATGAGGAATGCTCATCAAACACTTATTTGGAACATTCCACAGGTGAACAGGCTAATTGGGAACAGGTGGGTGCCATGATTGGGTATAAAAGCAGCTTCCATGAAATGCTCAGTCATTCGCAAACAAGGACGGGGCGAGGGTCACCACTTTGTGAACAAATGCGTGAGCAAATTGTTGAACAGTTTAAAAAAAACATTTCTCAACGAGCTATTGCAAGGAATTTAGGGATTTCACCATCTACGGTCCGTAATATCATCAAAAGGTTCAGAGAATCTGGAGAAATCACTGCACGGCTGAAAACCAACATTGAATGCCAAGACCTTCGATCCATCAGGCGGTACTGCATCAAAAAGCGACATCAGTGTGTAAAGGATATCACCACATGGGCTCAGGAACACTTCAGAAAACCACTGTCAGTAACTACAGTTTGTCGCTACATCTCAAAGTGCAAGTTAAAACATTACTATGCAAAGCCAAAGCCATTGATCAACAACACCCAGAAACGCAGCCGGACTCGCTGGGCCCGAGCTCATCTAAGATGGACTGATGCAAAGTGGAAAAGTGTTCTGTGGTCTGACGAGTTCACATTTCAAATTGTTTTTGGAAACTGTGGACGTCGTGTCCTCCGGACCAAAGAGGAAAATAACCATCCGGACTGTTATAGGCGCAAAATTCAAAAGCCATTATCTGTGATGGTACGGGGATGTATTAGTGCCCAAGGCATGGGTAACTTACACATCTGTGAAGGCACCATTAATGCTGAAAGGTACATACAGGTTTTGGAGCAACATATGTTGCCATCAAAGCAACGTCTTTTTCATGGACGCCCGTGCAATTTTCAGCAAGACAATGCCAAACCACATTCTACACGTGTTACAACAGCGTGGCTTCGTAGAAAACAGTGTGGGTACTAGACTGGCCTGCCTGTAGTCCAGTCCAAATGTGTGGCGCATTATGAAGCCTAAAATAAAACAACAGAGACCCCGGACTGTTGAACAACTTAAGCTGTACATCAAGCAAGAATGGGAAAGAATTCCACCTGAAAAGCTTCAAAAATTGGTCTCCTCAGTTCCCAAACGTTTACCGAGTGTTGTTAAAAGGAAAGGCAGTGGTAAAAATGCCCCTGTGACAACTTTTTTGCAATGTGTTGCTCCCATTAAATTCTAAGTTAATGATTATTTGCAAATCAAAATTAAGTTTCTCAGTTGGAACATTAAATATCTTGTTTTTGCAGTCTATTCAATTGAATATAAGTTGAAAAGGATTTGTAAACCATTGTATTATGTTTTTATTTACCATTAATACATAGTATTTACTTGTTTTAATGATAAGGATGTAGTGAAAGATAAACAATATCAGACATGTGTATATGTCTTGCAACAGTTCTTCTCAAATAGTAGGGCGGGGCCCCTGGACTGAAATTCAGGCAAATTGATGCAGTTTAAATATTTTCTGTTACAGACTAAAACAATGTTGGTATTAGTTCTACTTTGATGTAAGTTGATCTATATTTCATTTTGGTCATTTTTTAGTCCTGATAAGGACTCAATGTTATGCAGAGGTGTACTTACAACAATTTTGAGAAGCGCTGCCTTATATACACCATGTATTTGGGTAATGGAATAACAGCATGTCAACATATGCTAATTGTAGCCCAGGGAACCTCATTCTATGTATTGTTATTATATTTGTGTTGTACAATTACATAGTATTTACTTTATTTAATGATAAGGATGTAATGAAAGATACACTACCGTTCAAAAGTTTGGGGTCACCCAAACAATTTTGTGGAATAGCCTTAATTTCTAAGAACAAGAATAGACTGTCACGTTTCAGATGAAAGTTCTCTTTTTCTGGCCATTTTGAGCGTTTAATTGACCCCACAAATGTGATGCTCCAGAAACTCAATCTGCTCAAAGGAAGGTCAGTTTTGTAGCTTCTGTAACGCGATAAACTGTTTTCAGATGTGTGAACATGATTGCACAAGGGTTTTCTAATCATCAATTAGCCTTCTGAGCCAATGAGCAAACACATTGTACCATTAGAACACTGGAGTGATAGTTGCTGGAAATGGGCCTCTATACACCTATGTAGATATTGCACCAAAAACCAGACATTTGCAGCTAGAATAGTCATTTACCACATTAGCAATGTATAGAGTGTACTTCTTTAAAGTTATAAATAAATGATAAATGGGTTATACTTGTATAGCGCTTTTCTACCTTCAAGGTACTCAAAGCGCTTTGACAGTATTTCCACATTCACCCATTCACACACACATTCACACACTGATGGAGGGAGCTGCCATGCAAGGCGCTAACCAGCACCCATCAGAGGCAAAGGGTGAAGTGTCTTGCCCAAGGACACAACGGATGTGACAAGGAAGGTAGAAGGTGGGAATTGAACCCCAGTAACCAGCAACACTCCGATTGCTGGCACAGCCACTCTACCAACTTCGCCACGCCGTCCCAGGTTAAGACTAGTTTAAAGTTATCTTCATTGAAAAATAAGGACATTTTAATGTGGCCTTATAAACGCTATATTATTTGTGTCCCTGATGTGGGATCTGAGCCAAGGATGTCGTTGTGGCTTGTGCAGCCCTTTGAGACACTTGTGATTAAGTCCTATATGAATAAACTTTGATTGATTGATTGATTGATTGATTGATTGATTGATTGATTGATTGATTGATTGATTGATTGATAGATACTGGAATAAAAGCATGTCTTAGGAATCTCTCTTATGTATTTTCTGCTATTTTTTTGTGTTGTAGGTTTACATGGTATCTATTTTATTTTCTAACTTTCTTTTGGATTTATAGAAGAAGAAATGATAACAGACACTCTGGCTCTAAGTATTCTTCTTTTATTCGTGTAAACACCTACGTCCACTGGAATTACAGCATTTGTAAAAGCACTCCGACAGGCCCAAATTGCTAATGTTGGCAGCCTGAGGCGCTACTGGAGTTTGTGTTGTTGCTTTTACATGGTGTTCATTTTGTTTTTCATTTGAAGTGATAAGGAAAGTGAAGGATGAATAATTTCAGACACGTGTACTGTTTCTTATGCTTCTTCATGGTAGTACATTGAGGGTCAGATGTACTAAAGGTTTTTGTGTATCAAAAACATGTGCAGCCTGGATAGCACATGCAAAGCTGATCGACTTACAGTCGTGGTCAAAAGTTGACATACACTTGTCAAAGGACATAATGTCATGGCTGTCTTGAGTTTCCAATCATTTCTACAACTTTTATTTTTTTGTGGTATAGTGATTGGAGCACATACTTGGTGGTCACAAAAAACATTCATGAAGTTTGGTTCTTTTATGAATTTATTATGGGTCTACTGAAAATGTGAGCAAATGTGCTGGGTCAAAAGTATACATATAGCAATGTTAATATTTGCTTACATGTCCCTTGGCAAGTTTCACTGCAATAAGGCGCTTTTGGTAGCCATCCACAAGCTTCTGCTTGAATTTTTGACCACTCCTCTTGACAAAATTGGTGCAGTTCAGCTAAATTTGTTGGTTTTCTGACATGGACTTGTTTCTTCAGCATTGTCCACACGTTTAAGTCAGGACCTTGTGAAGGCCATTCCAAAACCTTAATTCTAGCCTGATTTAGCCATTCCTTTACCAACTTTTGACGTGTGTTTGGGGTCATTGTCCTGTTAGAACAGCGCCCAAGACCGAACCTTAGGGCTGATCATTTTAGGTTGTCCTGAAGAATTTGGAGGTAATCCTCCTTTTTTATTGTCCCATTTACTCTCTGTAAAGCACCAGTTCCGTTGGCAGCAAAACAGGCCCAGAGCATAATACTACCACCACCATGCTTGACGGTAGGTGTGGTGTTCCTGGGATTAAAGGCCTCACCTTTTCTCCTTCAAACATATTGCTGGGTATCGTGGCCAAACAGCTCAATTTTTGTTTCATCTGACCACCGAAATTTCCTCCTTAAGGTTTTATCTTTTTCCATGTGATTGATGTCAGATGAAACAAAAATTGAGCTGTTTGGCCATGACATTATGTCCTTCACAAGTGTATGTAAACTTTTGACCACGACTGTAAATCATGTGCAGGGGATTACGTCTCTTCAATTATGTTGGAGCCAAAATTCCTTATTTGTTTATATTGTTTTTATTTTATTTTCTCTAAATTGATTGTTGGGTTCAGCATGTTTAATTTCCTTTTCGGCAGATTGCTCCGCCCACTTCCTGTTAAGAACCAGGAAGTGTTGACAGGGAGGGGACTGTTGCTATGGTGCAGTTACCATGGTAGCCTCCATAAATTGGGCTCAGGTGTGAGCATGGGGGGCGATTGGAGGACAAACAGTTTTCGACCGTGGTCGTGTTCGTGACGTGTTCGTGGTCGTGTCATGTTGTATCGTGTCATGTGGTGACAATGATGTGATAATGTGCCAATCAAGGTCAGCATACTTTGTTATAGAATTTACATTTGATTTAAATTAGATAGCTGGAATAAACGGATTGTCATATCCAAACACAGTTCTACAGTACTGGACATTCTATTATTTTCACGCGTCAAACTGGTCAACACAGTCGCCCTCGGTACCAGCCCAAAGGTAAGGGCTGTACAAATTATCATGTTTGCAGAATATATGAAGATTATCAGAATGTGCAAAATACTAGGAGGAGGAGATGCAAATATCATTTAGGCTAGGGTCTCACAGCAGGGTTGGATGTGTAATTCTGATTTTTTGTCAAATTTGATCATTTTAGTGGCCAAACACATTACAAAAAAAAGGGATTTCTAATGTGAATGCAAACTGACCCGCAAGGGACATGACGTCATGACGTCGTTCGTGCTGCAGTTTACGGACGTAAACATGGCTTCCACTCTAGAGGGGCTCGGTACTGGCACATTTGTGGCAGTTAGGGGGACAAAGTCAACATTTTTTACGAACCAAATTATAGCGCTTAGAAGATTGAAAAGGAAGAGGACAAGTATTTTGGCTCCGGCGGTTTTACGAAATGATTTGCTTCGAAAGAGCGTGTCTGCGGCGAGCAGTCGGTGTAAAGAGTAGTGGACATGGACGTGAGTTCCTAAAACATTATTTTCACCTGTTTTCTCCTCTGTTAACTATTTATTTTGTAACCATCTATTTTGCTTTTTGCTGACGTTCTGGCCGATTGGGAGCGTTCACATTTGAGGACGCATCGCATATACACCCGATTAATTTCCACACACAAAAGAGGCCTTGGTCAGATATGACAAATTTGGGATTGCACTGTTCACACAGACATGAAAAAATCTGATACAGGTCGCACATGGGCAACAAAATTGCAGGAATTGACCTGCAGTGTGAACGAGGCCTCAGCATCAGGTAGCAGCCGCAGTGTGATTTACCAAAACTGAAACGGTTTGCGGTTGCTGTTTTTGTTTTTATATTTTGCACGTTTGAAAGGTACGTGCAAACTGGCACAAGTGACGCACAAATGGTTGTGCTGCGGTCACTATGGCGATACTAGATCTGTATGCTCTAATATCAATCGTCAAATCAAAATATTGATATTTTTGATAGTTTATTCTGGGATTTCCAAACTTTTTCCACCAAGGGCCGCATGCTGAAAAGTCAAAGCATGCGGGGGCCAATTTGATATTTTTTTATGTTAAAAAATGCTAAAAACAGATATTGTGTCAGCTATATTGGTGATTAAGTACATTATTATTAAGTATCAGTTAGAATACACATAAGTAGTTTCAGCTTTTCTCATCACATACAGATTTCTTTGCTCTTTTTTCTTACATTTTTACTGTTGGTTTTTCCCATGTAAGAATAAAATAAAAATAATAATATGATTTGTTTAACTGCATAACATAGAGTGTCAAAAATTCTGCTTGTACGAAAATATTAATGTTCAATTACACATTCAACAGTGTTTATTGTTGTCATTGTTTATTTTTCAAATTAATTCATAATTAGTTTTGTTTAATTTAAAAAAAAAAAAGTTTTTTATTTTAAGTATATTTTTTTTATTTTAATTGAGCGTTTCTAATATTTTAGAACAAGGGTGTCTAAATTTTTTCCACCGAAGGCTGCAAACTGAAAAGTCAAAGAATGCGGGGGCCATTTTCCATTTGAAAAAAATGCTAAAAACAGATATTGTGTTAGCTTTGTAATATAAGTGACTAAGTTTATTATCACTAATTATTAGTTAGAACATTTCACCTTTTTCTCATTACATACCGAGTTCTTTGCTCTTTTTTCTCACATTGTTGTTTTTTCCCCATGTAAGAATACAATTAAAATAATAATACAATTGTTTAACTGCATATCCTAGTGTGTCAAAAATTCTGCCTGTACAAAAAGATTACTGCTCAGTTACACATTTAACAGTGTTTATTATAGTTCATTATAAATTCATAAGTTAGTATTTTTTTTAATTTAAATTAACTAACTAAATTGTGTTTATATCTTAAGTATATTTTATTTTTATTTTAAAAAATGCTAACAACACATCTTACACATATTTAAAGACAACACTTTGTGTTATAGGTGGCTAAGTATAATATATTACTAATATTAATCATTAGTTTAAAAATGTCAGCCTTTCTAATTACATTCCGTTTAAAAAAAAAAAAATTCTCGTATTTTTACTGTTGTTTTTTAGAGAAGTAAGTTATTATTTGAAAATACACAACAGCAGACATGTCAGGTACATTTAAAAAAAAAGTATTGGCATCGAATCGGTTTTGCCGATACCAGCCTGAATTATACTTGGTATCAGATCGGAAATAAAACTACTGGTTTCGCACATCACTTCCTACAACACGCCCACTGATAGTATACAAAATTGTACAGTTTGCACACACTGTTAGGCACTTGTTATGTGGAATCTTAGTAGATGAGGCCCAAATGGGTTCATTTAAAATAAATAAATAAAAATCAATAGTGATTTTTAAAATTAATTTGTAAGTTAGTTAATTAAAAAACTAACTAAATTGTGTTTATATTTTAAGTATATCTTATTGTTATTTAACAAAATGCTGAAAACACATTTTACACATATTTAAAGAAAACACTGTGTTATAGGTGGCTAAGTATAATATATAACTAATATTAATCATTAGTTTAAAAATGCCAGCCTTTCCTCATTACATTCCGATTTTTTGCATGTTTTTTCTTATATTTTTGCTGTTGTTTTTTTAGATAAGTATGTTATTATTTGAAAATACACAACAACAGACACGTCAGGTATATTTAAAAAAAAAAAGCATTGGCATCGAATCGGTATTGCCGATACCAGCCTGAATTATACTTGGTATCGGATCGGAAAGAAAATAACTGGTTTCGCACATCACTACCCACAACACGCCCACTAATAGTATACACAATTGTACAGTTTGCACACACTCGGGACGGTGTGGCGCAGTTGGGAGGGTTCCTGGTTCGATCCCCACCTTCTACCAACCCCGTCGCGTCCGTTGTGTCCCTTAGCAAGACACTTCACCCTTGCTCCTGATGGGTCGTGGTTAGGGCTTTGCATGGCAGCTCCCGCCATCAGTGTGTGTGAATGGCTGAATGTGGAAATAGTGTTAAAGCGCTTTGAGTACCTTGAAGGTAGAAAAGCGCTATACGAGTATAACCCATTTACCATTGTATTTACACTGTTAGGCACTTGTTATGTGGAATCTTAGTAGATGAGGCCCAAATGGGTTCATTTACAAAATTAAAAAATAAATCAATAGTGAGCGACGCAAAGCTCCAAGCACACCTTTGCAACGCCCCATGGAAACGTAACCGGCATCATTTGTAACTCTATAAGTGCGTCTTGAGGGCCGAGATGTCGACCTGCGCCGCATTAGCATAGCTGAGTGCCGGGGAGGAGGCAGGCTGCAGGAGCGGGGAGGAGCGCCATGACGGAGGAGGCGGCGAGATCAGAGAAAAGCACTTGATGGATTTCCTGTCGCAAGAAATGAGGAGGAGGGAAGCCGTTTGATCAATGAGCTGTCTATCCTCTCCTCGGCCCTCCACACATCAAGCTGGAATTTTCACCACACGTGGGAAAAAAAAAAAATGCGAGAATGCAATTTTTTTTCTCCTCCCCAATTCAAATACCTCCTGCAGGACAATAAATAATGAATAAGGCTCTTCACGCTGTCTACAAACTCTTTTTGAACACTTTCTGGTGATGTTAAAATCACCTTAAGCTGATTTTTCATTTTTTCCCCCTCAATCTTCATCCCGCCTCATCTTCCTCTCCCTCGCCTCTCATCCCAAATGATTCTCCCCTTGCTGTTAACTAGCTCATCTGTCTTCCTCTGCCTGTAATTGTTCCTGTCCTTGCAAATGAGACTTTCACCCCAATGGCCCTCTCATCCATACAAGCTAACCTTGCCTCTTCCTCGCACAGTCGTCATTCTTTCTTCCGCTTTGGAAAACTAACTTCGGAGGGAAAAAAAGACCTTTAAAGGCCTACTGAAATGATTTTTTTTTATTTAAACGGGGATAGCAGATCCATTCTATGTGTCATACTTGATCATTTCGCGATATTGCCATATTTTTTCTGAAAGGATTTAGTAGAGAACATCGACGATAAAGTTCGCAACTTTTGGTCGCTGATAAAAAAAAGCCTTGCCTGTACCGGAAGTAGCGTGACGTCGCAGGTTGAAAGGCTCCTCGCATTTCCCCATTGTTTACACCAGCAGCGAGAGCGATTCGGACCGAGAAAGCGACGATTACCCCATTCATTTCAGCGAGAATGAAAGATTCGTGGATGAGGAACGTGAGAGTGAAGGACTAGAGTGCAGTGCAGGACGTATCTTTTTTCGCTCTGACCGTAACTTAGGTACAAGGGTTCATTGGATTCCACACTTTCTCCTTTTTCTATTGTGGATCACGGATTTGTATTTTAAACCACCTCCGATACTATATCCTCTTGAAAATGAGAGTCGAGAACGCGAAATGGACGTTCACAGTGACTTTTATCTCCACGACAATACATCGGTGAAGCACTTTAGCTACGTGCTTAAATGCAGAGAGAAACAAAAGAAATAAGCCCCTGACCGAAAAGATAGACAGAAGATCAACAATACTACTATCAGGAGACACCGAACCAAACACTGGACCTGTAACTACACGGTTAATGCTGTGCCGCCTGTCGAAGCCTAGCAATGCTGTTGCTAACGACGCCATTGAAGCTAACTTAGCTACGGGACCTTATCAGAGCTATGATAAAAACATTAGCGCTCCACCTACACCAGCCCTCATCAACACCCGTGCTCACCTGCGTTCCAGCGATCGACGGCGCGACGAAGGACTTCACCCGATCATTGATGCGGTCGGCGGCTAGCGTCGGATAGCGCGTCTGCTATCCAAGTCAAAATCCTCCTGGTTGTGTTGCTGCAGCCAGCCGCTAATACACTAATCCCACCTACAGCTTTCCTCTTGGCAGTCTTCATTGTTCATTAAACAAATTGCAAAAGATTCACCAACACAGATGTCCAGAATACTGTGGAATTTTGCGATGAAAACAGAGCTGTTTGTATTGTGATACAATGTGTCCCAATACTTCCGGTTCAACCATTGACGTCACGCGCAAACGTCATCATACATAGACGTTTTCAAGCGGAAGTTTCCCGGGAAATTTAAAATGTCACTTTATAAGTTAACCCGGCCGTATTGGCATGTGTTGCAATGTTAAGATTTCATCATTGATATATAAACTATCAGACTGCGTGGTCGGTAGTAGTGGCTTTCAGTAGGACTTTAAAGTACCAGAAGAGTGGAAAAACAAGTTGCCTCTATATTGAAGTTATTATCATATATATCTGATTTATGACACCAAAAGTTGCGAATTCCGTATTTCTCGGACTATGAGGCGCACTTAAAATCATTTCATTTTCTAAAAACTCGACGGTGTGCCTTATAACCCGGTGCGCCTAATCTACGGAAATAATTTTTTGTTGTGCTTACTGACCTCGAAGCTATTTTATTTGGTACGTGTTGAAATGATAAGTGTGACCAGTAGATGGCAGTCACACATAAGAGATGTGTGTAGACGGCAATATGACTCAAGTAAACAACACCAAAATTGTATATGTTCCATTGAAAGTATAGAACATTACACACGGAGCTCAAAAACCTATCAAAGTGTTTAAGTACGACTTTGGTAAGCTATGAAGCTGCACCGCTTGATGGATTGTACTGTGCTTCAACATACGAGGATTATTATGGTGTGTGTGTAAGGTAAGACATATTATCTGGCGTTTTGTTTCGCAATATTATTCAAAAGCAACTTTTCTTACCTTCTGGTACCTGCTGATCTGTATTTGGGTACTGCATAAGTCCTGAAAATTTGTACCGTAGTCGATAAGCTTCTTCTTTGTCTCTATCTTCTTGTTATGTGACATTCATCCTCCGCTGTTGCCATTTCTAATACAAAGTAGTGTAAAGTTCGTACTTATATCTGTCAGTAAACTCGCCATGAAAGCGCTAAAACATACCGGTATAGTGAGTTTACATTATTCACCCAAGGAACTTTAGTTGTTAGAGAGTTCCGGTCGGACGGTTTTTCACGGGGCGCATTTCCAGCATTGTTGTTGCACTAGTGAGCCACGGATGAGGAGATGCTGCTCCGTTATTGATTGAAGTAAAGTGTGAATGTCATTAAAACAGTTAGCTCCATCTTTTGACACTTCTTCCACTCCCGTCCTTGCACGCTACACCGCTACAACAAAGATGACGGGGAGAAGACGCTGTCGAAGGTGAGCCACGGAAATGGTAAAAGGGTCTGAGCTACGAGGTAATACGAGACTTGTGCTGTTGAAGCAATAAAGAGTTGCAATATTGTTATTGTCAAAGACAACATCGATTGGCAAGGATTGCATAACGTTGTGAGGCTACGTATATTTTGCGGGGATTGGTTAAATTTGTGCAAATTGACGCAATCACAATATTAATCGCAATATAATCGCAGTAAAACGGCTGATCAGACAAAACAGAAGTCATCGTCATGGACCCACTAGCTGTGGAAGCTAGCTCTCCAATCAGCTAAACAGACTCAATAAGTCCACGGTGACGTTTTGGTGAATTCACTGAGGAATTAGTGAAACTGAAACAATACAAAAAGAATGCCGTTGTAAGTTATTAATACTAACACAAACACTTGTGAACATGTTAGCATATTAGCTAATGCCAACAACGCTAGCGCCATTACATTACGATAGCATGTACAAATGTGCATGAAAACACTCCTACAGACGTCACACACGGGGCGGCTTAGTAAGTATGAATAGTTTTAGTTATATTGTAAAACTTAAAACCGTTGCTTCGAGTTTTGAATGAAGAATCCATACGAGTAGAAACGCTATGGACAACTATAAGACTGAATGGTTGAAAGCACTAAGTGGAGCAAACCCTTCCAAAAGATGGCGCCATGGCACAGAAATTAAAACCCCTTTACAGTGCATTTGCTTATTTTGTTTTTTTACTATTTTTATTATGGCCGTCTGCAAACAAAAATTCATAAAATATTAGGGTTCAAAGTGTAGGAAAAAAGTAGAGGCTTCTAGTCCGGAAGTTAGGATGAATAATGCTGCGCCAAGGCTCCACCTACTATCCTGTAGTGTTACTGTCATTGTAATTACAGCTGGCGTGTTTATTTTGAAGTTTATTTGGCTTTAATTAATTAATTGGAAGCAGGCGATAACTGAAGTTATTTGAAAAAAAAACATTAATAATGATTTGGAGTGCATTAGAAAGCCGAAAGAAAAACCATAATTGACGTTTTAAAACTCATGAAGAGCTAAAATAAAACAGAATACTAAATTATTTGTTATACTGATGTTAATTACAATACAAAATGAAATTAGTTTGATAAATCAAAAAAAAATATTAATAACAATTTATTTGTTGATTTTTGGTTTGTCTACTTTCAACAAGTTGAAGTTCCATACAATAAAACATAAGAAAACATTGCTTATATTAAATATACTGTAAATAGAAAATAAAATATATTTAAAAAAGCTAAAGAAATTGCAGAAACGGATAAACTGAGTTTTTAATGTATGTTTTATTTCTTTTATAGCAAAACCCAATCATTTGTGTTGAGTGTAAAGTGAGTCATGTGACTATGATGTGGTGCAAGAGGGGAAGTGGATGTGTTAGTAAAGCTGTCCTTACCTTGAGCTTCATCATGGAGTCCTGACAGAGTTTGTCTCCGCGGGCCGCACTGACCTCGTCCATGCCGATGAGCTTGGCCTTGTAGCGGACGCCATCGCCCTTAAAACGTCTGATGAGAGCCGCCTCACTGCGATCCTGCCCTGCAAACACACACACGCACGCGCTTGTAAGCCTTTCGTTCAAGGTCCTCCATCATCTTTTCCCTGGAGATAATCAATCTGCACTGAGCAGAAAAGACCTCATCATTGATCTGAGCAAAGAAAATAAAAAAATGTAGTGGAAGTAAGTGTGCTATGGTATGAATGACACTAATCAATACGCTCATGTCTCTTTTTGGACATTTTTTTAATGAATAAATGGCATGACAGTTTCTCTTATCTCCTGTCTTTCTCTACTCAGCCTCCGTTGTGGGAGAGAGTGACATCATTGTGAGCGTCGGCCATGACGCTCACATGTTGACCTTGCTTTCCACTTTCGGTTTCATCTCCTACAGCATTCAGGGCGGGGCAGCACCTGACTGACATGACAACGTTTTTGTACAAGCAGCGTCTCGCATCAACTTCATTCAGGTTGAAACAACATTAGTTACATCAGTATGATTTAATGTTAACGTTATGTTGACAGCACATTTCGGATCGGATGTGTGAATAAAATACATATATTTGCATATACATTTATATATATATATATACACACACACATACAAGTAAGTAAGTATGTATGTAAGTTTGTATGTATGTATGTAAGTATGTATGTATATATGTATGTACATATATATACACATATGTATACATTAGGGCTGCAACTAACGATTAATTTGATAATCGATTAATCTGTCGATTATTACTTCGATTAATCGATTAATAATCGGATAAAAGAGACAAACTACATTTCTATCCTTTCCAGTATTTTATTGGAAAAAAACAGCATACTGGCACCATACTTATTGTGATTATTGTGTCTCAGCTGTTTGTACATGGTGCAGTTTATACATAAAGGTTTATTTAAAAAAAAAAAAAAAAAAAAAAAAGCCTCTGCGCATGCGCATAGCATAGATCCAACGAATCGATGCCTAAATTAATCGGCAACTATTTTTATAATCGATTTTAATCGATTTAATCGATTAGTTGTTGCAGCTCTAGTATACATATGTATGTATACATATATACATATACATATATATATATATATATATATATATATATATATATATATATATATATATATATATATATATATATATATATATATATATATATATATGTATGTATGTATATACAAGTATACGTATATGTATATTAGGGCTGCAACAACTAATCGATTAAATCGATAATAAAAATAGTTGGCGATTAATTTAGTCATCGATTTGTTGGATCTATGCTATGCACAGAGGCTATTTTTTTTTTTTTTTTTATAAACCTTTATTTATGAACTGCAACATGCACAAACAGCTGAGAATCAATAATCAAAATAAGTATGGTGCCAGGATGCTGTTTTTTTCCCCAATAAAATACTGGAAAGGATAGAAATGTGGTTTGTCTTTTTTTTAATCCGATTATTAATCGAAGTAATAATCGACAGATTAATCGATTATCAAATTAATCGTTAGTTGCAGCCCTAATGTATATACATATATATGTATATAGAAATATACATATATGTATATACATATATATATATATGTATGTATACATACATATATGTATCTACATATGTACATATATATGTATATACATATATATCTATAGACACACATATATGTATATAAATACATATATACCTATGTATATATATACATACATACATATGTATAAATACATACATACATACATACATACATGTATATACACACATACATATATTTATATATACACATACATACACAAACAGATGTACACACATATATATGAGTTTACATGTATTTATATTATTTCAATTATTATTTATTTGTTATTTATTGACGATAAACGTAAAACATAAATCCTAAAAAATACATGAATACATTGAATTACAGCATTAAGCATTTAGTTGATGTCCAAACGTATTTACATGTATTATTGATTGACAAAACATTTTATATATTTTTTCAAGAAAGTTGATTTCTAAAACTACAAAATATTAGAGAAACCAAGTTAAACGTTTGAACGTTGCAAACTGGGCTGATAAATTATTTCTTTCATAAACAATCCAAAACAAACTTTAATTATTCATATTTACACAACATTCGTTTTTGATGATTTCTTGTTTTAAAGGGAAAATTCCATTTGATCCCCTGTCACATAGGAGGAGTTACAAGGTACATGATTGGTCAGTGCCCCCCCCCCCCTCCCCCTTTCCTGTGTGCATACATTTACTACAACAACGGATGCGCTGATTGAAATAAGTCTAGCCTGTAAATCCTTGATGGTTCACTTACACGAGTCTTCCTTTTCAGGAGCTCTTATCTATTGCATTTTATTTCTATCTGGCCTATGTAGTGCGAGGCTTACAACCTTAAACGACAACAAAGGGTAGTATCATCATAACTCTCGGTGTTTCTTCTATGGCCTGAGGCGCTGTGAAGTAATACATTTACTCCGCACTGACAGGGAATCCCTTTTTATGTTGTCCCCCCCCCCCCCGTCCCCCACCTCCATCTTCTCGGCGCTAAATCAGCAGGTAGAGCGCATATATATCGACGGTGCACGGGAAAGTGTAATGATATTGCGGCGTCCCTGCTGTAATATATGGACGCATTAGTCGCGTGACCCTCGGAAGGTCGTGGTGGAAGTGATGGAGTGTTGCCAGGCAACCAACGTGTTGTGTAACGGCTACTTTTCCTACGTGGTGCACATTAAGAGCGGGACGGGAAGTATCACGTTATAGTCACTCGTCTACAAACAGTGGAGTCATGCCGAGGAGAAGCTACAGCTCGAAAACCCAGCATGCCAGAATGTCAGTCGTGGCTGCTTGACAGGACAACACTCTCCGAGCGCTGCACACTTGATGCACAAGAAGAAGTTTATGTCGGGAGGGAGGAGGATGAAGAGGAGGCTGGATGGTGATGGATGCTTGAATGAGCAGGGCCTCCCTGGATAAATGTCACTCAGGATTACAGTGTTATGACAGGCAGAAGCCCCCTCACGCACACACACACACACACACTCGTGATCGATGGCAGGTCCAGTACAGCCGAGGCCCTATAGGGAAGCCCCCAGCGTTGCCCCCGGCAACCTTCTGTCTGCTAAGTGCTCCTGCATGACTCTCATCCATCAAGCCAGCACACAAGCTTTCATTTACATGGAATTTGATGTCTCCCAGCTCAGATCTTGCAACAACTTGACCACCGTGATCGTTTACCTTTGACTCCGCCCCCATTTCTTAGGCAAAGGAGGCTTAATACCGGTTGAGTTACAGTATACAATATTACAGAATAAGTTTACCCCTCATTAGGGATGTCCCGATCCAGGTTTTTGCACTTCCGATCCGATACCGATGTTGTTTTTGCACTTCCGATCCAATACCGATATTGGCCTTATCCGAGCATGTATTAAAGTTTAAAGTTATTTAGCCTACTTAGTTGTCAGATTCATGTTGAAAATGGTTTTAGTACTCTTGATAACAACTAGCCAGCTGAATTAGGTGAGTTTGAATAATACACAATGGAGATGTTGACGTGCGGAGTTTCAAACACTCTTCATTTTCTACCAGGGGACTTTTCAAATGATGCTACATATTAGCAGTAATGCTACTTTTTATAGCAACGCTTTTGCCCCACACTTGACAAATTACGGTTGTCTGTTCGACATATTCCCACTTGAAGCCAAGCCACCGCCAGACGATGGACCCCCTGCTGTTTTTCTTGGGAATTAATTAATTCTTCCTTCATTATTACCGCTCACACGGCTACGCTAGCATCACAGCTAACGTTAGCCATGCTGCTACCTCTCTGCAAGGAGAGTGCGTATACGTATGTGACGTATGACGTGACAGTATGTGATGTATGACGTGACAGTATGTGAGGTATGTAAGAAGGTGCGCTTGCTGTCTGTGAGGAGACACAAGAAGGAGTGGGAAGAGCCTGTCGTGTAATGCCAGGCAGCTAAAAGCAACTGCGTGAGAACGTATACTCGACTGTGTTGAAGGTGTGCTGGAAAATGCGGAACGGAAATTAGGGAGCATCAGAAAAGTGGAATGTATTATTTAAATCAATGCGTTGGAAAACACGGACCGGAATTTTCTTTAAAACTGGATCTGGATCGGCATTTTCCCATGCCTTGCCGATACGCATTTTTTGGCAAATATCGGCGGCCGATCCGATCCAAATATCGGATCGGGACATCCCTACCCCTCACTAGTTAGCGAGATTTTCTTTTACAAAACTGTATCTTGTCAAGGACAACTAATAAACAGTGGTTCTCAAACTTTTTTCACCAAGCACCACCTCTGAAAACACTTGGCTCTCCAAGTACCACCATAAAGACCAACAGTAAGATAAAGAAGCGCAATAGGCCTAAGTATTCATGAAAAACAAGGCATATTTTTGGCCCTTGTAACATAATACAGTACATATTTACAGACTTCTTTGGCATATCACTAGGGCTGCAACAACTTATCGATTACATCGATTAAAATCGATTATAAAAATAGTTGCCGATTAATTTAGTCATCGATTCGTTGGATCTATGCTATGCGCAGAGGCTTTTAAAAAAAAATAGAAAAATTAATAAACCTTTATTAATAAACTGCAACAGCTGAGAAACAATAATCAAAATAAGTATGGTGCCAGTATGCTGTTTTTCTTCAATAAAATACTGGATAGGATAGAAATGTAGTTTGTCTATTTTATCCGATTATTAGTCGATTAATCGAAGTAATAATCGACAGATTAATCGATTATCAAATTAATCGTTAGTTGCAGCCCTACATATCACTAGGCGGGGCTTGCGTATCACTAGTTTGAGAATCACTTCTAGAGTGAGTAAACTTGAATATACATTGTGGTATTCAGTAGGGGTGTAACGGTACGTGTATTTGTATTGAAACGTCAGAG
Organism: Entelurus aequoreus; assembly: GCF_033978785.1. NCBI lineage: Eukaryota > Metazoa > Chordata > Actinopteri > Syngnathiformes > Syngnathidae > Entelurus > Entelurus aequoreus. The sequence continues at coordinate 8,610,278 of NC_084757.1, read as the reverse complement.
GCAGGTGACACTAAATAGCACCCATGACAACTAAAACACAAACCACAAGTGAATCACAACTAGGGCTGCAACAACTAATCGATTAAAAAAATAGTTGGCGATTAATTTAGTCATCGATTCTTTGGATCTATGCAATTTTTTTGTAATTTTTAATTATTATTTTTTTATTAACCTTTATTTATAAACTGCAACATGTACAAACAGCTGAGAAACAATAATCAAAATAAGTATGGTGCCAGTATGCTGTTTTTTTTCTCAATAAAATACTGGAAAGGATAGAAATGTAGTTTGTCTCTTTTACCCGATTATTAATCAATTAATCGAAGTAATAATTGACAGATTAATCGATTATCAAATGAATCGTTAGTTACAGCCTTAATCACAACCTAAATAAACGTAGACAAACTATGATCTGGGCAACGGATCACAACCAAAAAAACTACTACTGTTTTTTGCGTTAAAATTCTGTTGACTGAGCTGCCAGTTTTTGACTTTAAAATCTACGTTTGTTGTTTTTAACGGTGTATTACTGTAAATAGAAAGACGGTACACTTGTTTTTACGGTAGAAAACTGGCGGCTATGTTGCCAGAATAAGAAAATAACATGTACTGTTTTTCTGATAACAATATAATGTTGTACAGTGTTTCCCATAAACTGCCAAGATACCTGTGGCTGTGGGGGCGTGGCTATGGGCGTGGTCACCATGTCATCATCGAGTAATTTGCATAATTTACTACAATGATATGATTTTCTCTAAAAAGGCTCAAAAAATGTATACTTACTAATTAATAATAACAGTTTTGTTTTAAACGTCCATCCATCCATCCATCCCTTTTTAATATAATTACAACACTTTATGTACATATTTATATACAGATTTGAACAATAAGTTATTCACTGAAATATATTTATCAATAGTGGTTCTTACAAAAAATATATCTTATAAAATATAAAAGCTAAAATGTCTCTTAAAGCTCTGCCCCTTTAATTAGTGCATACTAAATAATTTAACATAAGCCTACTACTACAACCATATTATTTACCAGCAACATAAAGTGAAACAGAGGCAGAGGTGTCCTGCCACAGTCAGTAACAAATAAGCAGAAAACAGTAGTGGTCAAATACAAATAAGGCAACAAGAGAAGTATCCTACACTTCTCTTTTGTAAAGTAAATCTGAACAGCCTATATGGGCATCTACATCAACTATATGATTTGCCTGAGAAGCTGGACAGGACAAAAAATAAAAAATAAAATAAAAAATAAAACATTTTTTTTATTTGTGGCGGACGTAATTCTTTCGTGGCGGGCCGCCACAAATAAATGAATGTGTGGGAAACACTGTTGTAAAAACCAATGTCAATTTAACACAAAAATTCTGGCAACCAAGCAGCTAGCTTTTTCCGAAAAAAAACCCCTCAAAAAACAGTGGTACTGTTTTTCCATTTACCGTAAAATGTTGTAAAAAATAAAATAAAAACACTATTTTACAGTAAAATTTTGTAAATGTAAAGTTTTTACTGTACAGCCTACTTAAAACAATTTATATATTTATATAATTAATAATTAAATCCAGAGGCAAATTCATACATTATTCCCTGTTACAAGCGGCCCTCTGATGGCAGCCATAACTGCCATGTGGCCCTCAATGAAAACCAGTTTAACATCCCTGCTTTAACACATCAAACCTTATCAGCCACCTGAAATGCCAGCATCGTCACAGATTTTTCCTGTCCGCTGCGTTTCCTGAGACAATAAGACGTCGTTAAGCCATTTGGGACCTTTTGGACAGGTATTCTTGTTAGCGGCGGGGGTGCAAAATAAACGATCATCCCGCTCGTAAAACGGCGGCAAAGTGTAAGCTCGATAATGCTTAACGGGCGAGCTCGTTAACATTTATTAGACATCGGAGACCGTCCGGCTGAGGCCGGCGGCTAAGAACCCGTCGGCTACGAGCCCCAAATCACGGAGAGCGGCGTGAAATAGAAGAAATACGCGTACGCGGCGGTTTTGCAGCAGTCCCGCATTGTTTCTGGCAGGCGGGAGAGAGCGAGGCTTGTTTTCTCGCAGATGTAGAAGCGCCCGCAGGCTCTTAACTGCAGCTGGGACGCTTCCCAAGCAACACTCAACGGCACACGAGGGAGCCTCACAATTAATCCCGCTCTGATGGCCTATGCGGCACTGTGTGTAAGTGTGTGTAAGTGTGTGTGTTGTTTCACCTCTCAGACGCTAAAAAAAAAAAAATCCCACCCCCAAACAAAACAGTTTAGCCATCAGTTTCATCCTGGCACGTTGATTTAGTACACAAAAGCTGGCACTGGAGTGAGGAGATGCAAATGTCGCTAAAGCGTCGCCGCACTCGCTGGGGTGTAAAATGCGATGATAAAGTGCGACTGGTGGAATATAAACAAATTGCCTCACAAAAGCTGGCGCACACTTTTTTCTTCTCCTTCCTTTTTTTTTTTTTTTGGTTTAAACGCCGTGTGCTGCGTTTTATGCGAGACACCTTTTGCCATACTTGCCAACCTTGAGACCTCCGATACCGGGAGGTGGGGGGTGGGGGGTGGGGGCATGGGGCGGGGGGCGTGGTTAAGAGGGGAATATATTTAAGCTAGAATTGACCAACTCAAGTATTTCATATATATATATATATATATATATATATATATATATATATATATATATATATATATATATATATATATATAAATAAATACTTGAATTTCAGTGTTCTGGAAGCTATCCAGTAGATGGCAGTATTGTCCTGTTTAAGAGTGTCACAACATTGCTGTTTACGGCAGACGAACTGCTTTACGGTAGACTAAACGTGACTGCTGTTGTTGCGTGTTGTTACCGCGCCGGGAGGACGTTAATGAAACTGCCTAGCAATAAACCCACATAAGAAACCAAGAACTCGCCCTCGATCATTCTACAGTTATGACGTCATTGGGCAGGCAAGCTGTTTATATTGTGGGAAAGCGGACGTGAGAACCGGCTGTCCCCACTCAGGTCCGCATTGAGCTGGAGGCGGCGTGGCTTCCAGCTCCGGCTGAATACCGGGAGTTTGTCGGGAGAAAATTTCTGCCGGGAGGTTATCGGGAGAGGCGCTGAATACCGTGAGTCTCCCGGTAAAAACGGGAGGGTTGGCAAGTATGCCTTTTGCAGCCAGATGCGTTTAAATGAGTCAAAATCTGTACCATTTTCAGCTCTAGTCCTGTTCTTAACAGTGCTTTCTCTTCTTCTTCAAAGCAACAATTCTCTATTTTTTTTAAGGCGTTTAGATCCGTGATCAAGGCTATTCAACTAAACAATGAAGAGGGCTGCAGTTTCAAGAGCCCAAGGCAGGCCTGGGCAATTATTGTGCCAAGGGGGGCCAAATTTAGAGGGAATATATCTAATAAAAAACCTCACAATAATGTCTGATTGAATGCTAAAAACGTTATGGACAGACCGCCTGAAAAAACAGAATGGAATTTTAATTTTTTTTAACGAATGAGACACCCAGAATGTACATGAAAATAAAGAATGTGGGATTTACAATATTAACTATGAAGGATAAAACACTGAATATTCACAACATATGAACGTCACCCCAACCCTCTCGTTTGACATATTTTACAATCAAGCGAAACACAACAAAAATGCAACAAACACAGCGAAATATGAACGTGACGGGTAAAAAAACCCACCCACAATCTGATACATCACTAAGCTTTAGAACTTCGTTGTAAAAATCTCCTTCCGCGTCTGTCCCTGACACCCGCATTTCAGGTTGGTCCGCTCTGGAAACGCTCTGTGGAAACGCTCCCCACCCTCGTCTGAGCTGCTGTGACTTAGATTACCATAGTAACTAATTAAATTACCATAGTAACAAGTTATATTTCCATAGTAACTAGTATATCATGCAAAAACGCAGATTACAACTATTGATATACTTTGTATAGTTGAAGACGTACGGTCATTTGAAAACATCACTGCACATCATAATGGCAGCTACACTTTCCATCTTAAAGATCTAAAAAAATTATTTGGGAATGTAAAAGATGTGTTTTATGCCACTCTTTTGTCTCATTTTGTCCACCAAACATTTTATGCTGTGCGTGAATGCACAAAGGTGAGCTTTGTTGATGTTATTGATATACTGGCAAATTTGGTCAATCCATGACTGCAAGCTAATCGATGCTAAAATGCTATTTAGGCTAGTTGTATGTAGATATTGCATCATTATGCCTCGTTTGTAGGTATATTTGAGCTCATTTAATTTACACTACTTATGTCCTCTGTGTATTTAATCTATATTTGCATGTCTTATGACACAGTATCTGTATGTAATATTGGCTGCATTTCAGATAGTTGTTTGTGTGCCATGTTGTTCCAGACCACAGCAAACGTTACCCAGCTTGCAAAGATTGTAATAAATCCTTTTGAAGAAGACAGCCTGCCGTTTCCTTCAACTTGTACACACTCATCTATACTTTTTCACCATTTTGAGCCAGTAATTTCCAGAAGTTATCCAGTGTTGCAAAAATGCGTAGAATAAAAAATTAAAAAACAACATTTCTGTCAACGATGTTTTGCGTCAGCCTTTGATAGTAGGCTATTATAGCTAATATAGACACTTACATCATGTGTTGTCTTCATTATAAGACTTATATAAGGCTTTTAATTTTGTGTGGCTCCAGACAGATTTTTTAAAATGTATTATTGGTCCAATATGGCTCTTTCAACAATTTGGGTTGCCGACCCCTGCATTGACACAATACACTACAGATGTTAGCACATATAGAAACGAAACAATGACAAAGACCTGTGATGAGATGGCGACTTGTCCAGGGTGTACCCCGCCTTCCGCCCATGTGCAGCTGAGATAGGCTCCAGCACCCCTCGCGACCGCGAAAGGGACAAACGGTAGAAAATGGATGGATGGACAATGACAATGACTGGCTCAACACAGTTAAACACCAGGTGTAGCGTGACCGCCCTCTACCGGTCAAATTTAGCGCTACATGTATTAAACGAGTTTTGCACAGACACATAACACGAACACATAATAAATCACGAAGTCAGCAATTTCAATTCAAAACAAACTCAATATCTTCATGCACAATATCTACTTATAAACATTTGACCAAGTTTTGTGATGAAACTTACGCGTGTGGATGTCTACCGGTGTTGCCAGTCTGCAACAGCGTCCGCCGTTTAAAACGTCCACAACAAAAAAAAACTATGACTTGAGCTCTTGCTCGGGGCAGAACATTCATACTTTGTTGTCCAGTCGCTGTTAAAAGCCCGATTTTCGCAATTTATTTCGACTTTTTTCAGGGTCGACGGTGCCATTTTTTGAGTGGTTTTCTTCTACTCACCCATTGCTGCTTCATTGTGACACATATGCTTCGCTGTTGCCCCTAGCGGGGTGGCGAGTGTACTGCATTCATGAACAACCTAGGAATGGGTTCAACGAGCCTGTTTGGGTGATGTTCGGAGCTACGATTTGATTAAAATTCGATTATGGATGCATCTTTATTTTATGTATGTTGATGCAGTTTTACATTTGCAACTTTAAAACAAAACAGTGCATTTGTAATAAGAAACAGTTAAATTAATTCCCACATTTATTAAATTGATGGAAATGTGTGCCAAACTGGGACATAAGTGCCCTAAAATAAAGGAGCAACCCGCGGCTCTTTAGTGGCTCCCTGGAGCATTTTTAAAAAAGGATTGAAAATAGGAAAAAGATGGGAAAATCTTTTTTGTTTGTTTTAGTATGGTTTTTTTTGGAGGACAAACATGACACAAACCTTCCCAATTGTTAGAAAGCCCACTGTTTAATATGTTAATATGCAAACATTGTTTTGTCCTACTAATTTCGGCGGTTCTTGAACTCACCGTAGTGTGGACTGTGACGCAACAGTAAAATCGTCCACTCCTTCTTTGTCTCATTTTGTCCACCAAACGTTTTGTACTGTGCGTGAATGCACCAAGGTGCGCTTTGTTGGTGTTATTGACTTGTTGGAGTGCTACTCAGGCATATTTGGTTTAGTTAAAGTATCAATGATTGTCTCAGTGTATGACTGCAAGCTAATCAATGCTAACATGCTAGCTAGGCTAGCTGTATGTACATATTGCATCATTATGCCTCATTTGTAGGTATATTTGAGCTCATTTAATATCCTTTACTTTGATCCTCTTTGTATATAATTAAGTTTTGCATGTCTCATGACACATTATCTGCATGTAATATTGGCTGCATTTCAGATAGTTGTTTGTGTGCCATGTTGTTCCAGACCACAGCAAACGTTACCCAGCTTGCCAAAGATTGTAATAAATATATTAAAAGAAGACAGCCTTAACTTGGACACACACATCTATACCTTTGGCCATTAAAAGCCAATCATTTTCCTCTGAGAAGCCTCCGATTTACTAATGGTTTCTAATGTTGTACAAATGTGTAGAATAAATATTACATTTCAACATTCCTGTCAACGAAGATTTGCATCGGCCTGCGACACAAAGTCATTTTGATAGTATTTTCATGGATAAATGAATGTCCGGCATTTAGAAATTGTTTTAACATCCTGCTTCATCGTGTGTCATGATCCGTGGCCTGGATCATGTTTTGTTATTTTCTGTTAGTTTTGGACTCCATTAGTTCCTGTTTTTGTGCACCTCTGGGTTTGTTTTGGTTTCAATGGGGACTAATTGGGTTCACCTGCCTCTGGTTAGTGGTCGGCACGCTCACCTGCTATCGACCACTAATCAGAGAGCTATTTATTGACCTTTCTCGCCACGCTCAGTCTGGATTCATTGTTTGCTATACACAACAGGTTACCTTGGTATTTCTTGGCTCCTAGTTTATGATTCCTGCGCTAATTGGTTATCTTGTCTCAAAGTGTTAACATGTGCTCAATGTTTCCTTACCATTATTGCTATGTTGTCTATTGCCATTGTTGGTATATTCATTATTCCTACATTGTTGATACAAATTATTGCTACAGTGTAATACTTATTGTTACCTGTGGTAATGCCACTATGATACAACATCTGTATTATAATCATTGAAACAAAGTAACAGTGAACTCATGTGAATAATCGCTGAATGGAGAACTGGGGGTGGGATTAAATAAATTATCTTCTTCCCACTCCCTTTCAGGCAATACTGGACAATCATGCATTACATACTATACATTACCTTTTGCACTATATTAATTTATATTATTATGTGTTGTCAACTTTGTACTTTTTTATGTCATTGCCTGAAATAAATAAGTAAATGAAAAAATGAAAATAAATCTTAGCTTCCCGTGTGATCGCTTGTTTTCTGTTTTTGGTACGTGTTTAATTTACGAAGATTAAGTCATGTTCCGCACACGGAAACATTTAAGCACGCGGGGGCCATTTTGATATTTTTCATTTTCAAACCTTAACAAAATATATGGATTTCTTTTTTTTTTTAACCTTTAGGGCTCCCGGGTACTATAAAGGGTCTCAGTCATTAAAATGTAAAAAATAAGTCAAATTATTATTTTTTTTTATTTAACGCTTACAGTAAATCTCTATATCAACTTCAGGTTGATATAAAGTAAAAAAAAAAAATTTAAAAAGGTTTTGTGCCTTTTCT